>NC_068286.1:24449959-24601959 GCF_025860055.1 Xyrauchen texanus | reverse complement strand
TCTCACACAAAGGCACAGATGCATCAACAGGACATTTCTGCTGCCAGATCAGTTTTTTAATTGTTAGGCAGATTCCGAGAAAGGAACACCAACATGTTTACCTTGTGGGGCTTAAGGCAGGATCTTACTGGGGTAACAATGTTACCAGCTGTGCTAAACAGTCTTTCTTATAGCGAGTTACGCTATCCGTGAGTGTGCGCCATTTCGCGCTGTCACGTTTATATTTGCACTGTCGGGAAAAGGCATCTGCAACAGATAACTGTCTGGAAGAAGGCCCCTCTCCAACTCCAGCTGCAGTTGTTGTTCCCAGGTTGAAAAACTGGGTGGGATGGTTATGTTTTAGGTGCGATTTTAAGTTTGTTGTGTTGCCTCTTTACGCTGCTACTGTTTTAAAACACAGTCGACATACCGGCTTGATCATACCTTGATCATACCGACCGTTCACGTTAATTAGCTCTCCTCTCTCGTTCGGCTTAAAGCCAAAATGTTCCCACACCGGAGCTGAAGATTGCGGCTTTGAAATCAATTCCATGTTGGACTCGTTCTTCCTAACTGGCTCGCTGAAGACGTCACGAAACAGAACACTTTAAAATGCAGTTGGTTCACTCCTTCTCTTCACCTGACGGTGTCCTCTCTCTCTCTCTCTCTCTCTCTCTCTCTCTCTCTCTCTCTCTCTCTCTCTCTCTCTCTCTCTCTCTCTCTCTCTCTCTCTCTCTCTCTCTCTCTCTGTGTGTGTGTGTGGACACGCTGCCTGAGCCCCGCCTCCGACACAGAGTGCAGACAAGATGACAGAGGCAGCGCGATCAACTAAAATGTTGGTGACATTCATTTTAATGTAAAAATGAATCTGATTATTATTTTTAATAATAAAACAAATTATCAGTTGCAATATATCGCGGCACCAAAAATGATCGCGCTCATTTCCATATATCGTGCGATAAGTCGATATATTGACTATCGCGACAGCTCTAGTCAGACAACCCTAAAACAACATCATACTCGGAAGTTTTGATACGTTAGGATCGATAAGCCCATCCCTACTTTCTTTAGACATATGTTTCATGTGTTGGTTTTAATAAAGACTCGGAGTACTCATAAAACTCACAGAACGAAATATGCGTCACACTTTACTGCGTTCTCAACAACATGTACAAGTCTTCTTCATACGTTAAAACAACGAGAATACAGAAAATAGGCTTAGAACTCCACCTAGTGGTTATATTATAGAATTAAAGGAGAAATTACATGAGACAGCTTTATAACTTAAATGGCTTTAACTGAAATAGACTAAAGTTTAATATAACTATTCTGATAAGTGAATATTTCCAACATCATGTTTGTGTTATCCGTTTCTGTAAGTTTTTGTGACGTGTTTCAGAAAGATAATCGCTTAGAGACGGCGCAGCCGGTTTATTTTCATCTTAACCGGACATCACAGTTGATCACTGCAATAATTCATAATTCAATATATTGATACCCGATTTCTTTATCAACTGTTTGTTCAATTGAGACATAAGGGGGTGATTTCAAAGCATTTTGAAAGTGACACACTTCCTTCTGCCAGTTGGTGGCGCTATAACTTTGTCTCACAATAGTCACATCCATGTGACACACTGCTGAAGTTTCATCGAGATCAGTTAATGTATGCAGAAGTTATATCACACTTCCTTGCTTTAATGCTACCTTTATGTGCTTTTTGGAGCTTAAAAGTTCATTTGCTATGTGTTCCACATTCAAACCAAAATATCTGACTTTCTGTTGGTCTGTTTGTTCACTTGAGACATAAGAGGGTGATTTCAAATCATTTTGAAAGTGACACACTTCCTTCTGCCAGTTGGTGGCGCTATAACTTTGACTCACAATAGTCACATCCATGTGACACACTGCTGAAGTTTCATCGAGATCAGTTAATGTATGCAGAAGTTATAACACACTTCCTTGCTTTAATGCTACCTTTATGTGCTTTTTGGAGCTTCAAAGTTCATTTGCTATGTGTTCCACATTCAAACCAAAATATCTGACTGTCTGTTGGTCGGAGCTAATGACTGTAAATTAGAAAGTTGTTCGGCTCGACGAGAACAATATACACGCCGAGTTTTGTAACTATAGATAGAACTAACTAAGTTATAACACACTTTGTGTCCTTTTTTAGTCATAAATTCTTTTCCTCGCCACGGCCAAAACGTTCGAGAAATCCGTCCGCAATGTAGCATCCTCAATGTCTTGACTTCATGCTGACCGAGTTTGGTGGCGATTGGATTAATTATCTATGAGGAATATATATAAATCAAGAGCATGTGTTTCCAAACAACCCATAATAGCCGACTTCCTGTTGGGCTGGCGTAAAACTTAGAGCACGAAAGTTGTTCTGCCCGATGAGATCTAGAAGTGTACCGAGTTTCATATTATTACATGCAAGCATGTTTGATATATGGACAAGTGTTCGAATCCCATTCCAGGTGTCGCTGTCGAGCCCCCCTGCCACACCCGGGAACCAGCTTCAGCCCGGCCCTGATGGCCGCGGGTTCTGACCCTTGTGCAAAGTTTCAAGAGTTTTCGAGCACGTTAAGGGCCCCAAAAGTCCCAGAAACCTTGAAAAACAATCAAACAATCAAAAAGCAAATCTCACCCAACAGAGAACCCCCCCCCCCTCCCCCTCCCCTCTCCCCTCCCCTCCCCTCCCCTCCACACACACACAAAAAATTTGGCAGGGCCATTCTGTCTGTCAGAGAGACACAGAGAGAAAAAACACTGAACGGGAGGGGTCACTCAGAGAGAGAAAAATTGAAAGAAATCCACATTCAAACCACAATATCTGACTTTCTGTTGGTCGGAGCTAATGACTGTAAATTAGAAAGTTGTTCGGCTCGACGAGAACAATATACACGCCGAGTTTTGTAACTGTAGATAGAACTAACTAAGTTATAACACACTTCATGTGTCCATTTTTAGTCCTAAATCAATTTCCTCGCCACGGCCAAACCGTTCGAGATATCAAAAATCCGTCCGGAATGTAGCATCCTCAATGTCTAGATTTCATGCCGACCGAGTTTGGTGGCGATTGGATTCATTCTCTAGGAGGAATATATATAATTCCAGAGCACGTGTTTCCAAACAATCCATAATAGCCGACTTCCTGTTGGGCTGGCGTAAAACTTAGAGCACGAAAGTTGTTCGGCCCGATGAGATCTACAAGTGTACTGAGTTTCATATTATTACATGCAAGCATGTTTGATATATGGACAAGTGTTCGAATCCCATTCCAGGGGGCGCTGTCGAGCCCCCCTGCCACACCCGGGTACCAGCTTCAGCCCGGCCCTAATGATGTGCAAAGTTTCAAGAGATTTTGAGCACGTTAAGAGCCCCAAAAGTGCCCCAATAGTCGTAAAAAAAATAAAAATAATAATAATAATAATCCTAACGAAAACAATAGGGCCTTGCCTTTTCAAGGCTTGGGCCCTAATAATAAAACCGTCAAATACAATAGATTCCCTCCTAGGGAGGAATCTAATAATTTGTCATTAGAATACAGTTACATTCACAAAGTATTTTGTTTACTTTGCATTTTATTCTCATTTGTTTAATTTAATATGTAGTTCTTTCATATGGAAAGCATTTATACATATAAATAATGCAATCCAAAGAGCATTTGAACAGCGGTTAAACACTTTCTTATGATGTTTTACATTCATAAGAGCAGACAGAGAAGTAAGTTTGAAGTCAATTTGGAGCAGAAGAAATAGAAATAAACCTTCTGTAAATTGTCAGCTTTATTCTAAGCTAAAATGCTATTTCTATCCATTACACATGCACTTTACCAGGCACGATACGATGCTTTATCAAGAAAATTCATGTTGGATCATAATTTCTTTTTTCTAGTACCTTATTCTTTATAATCCTTTTTGTATTGTTTTCCAGTAAAAATATCTAAACATCCTTAAAACAAGTTTTTTTCAGAGAATGTATCTTTAACATAACAGTTTTTATAGTAAAAACAAGTGAAAAAAATCTACCAGTACTGAAGAAGTAATCCAAAGTATTTAGAATACGTTACTGACCTTGAGAAATCTAAGGAAATTCATAACAAATTACATTTTACAGCATGTATTCTGTAATCTGTAGTGGAATACATTTCAAAAGTAACCCTCCCAACCCTGCTTCCATGGAACACAAAACGTGACATCATGCCGAATGTTTGGTCACAAGATGTGATGAGAACCAATGAGGTTTGATGCTATCCATGTAGCTGCCACATTTGATATACCACTTTACCAATGACTTTATTTGAGATTTGTGAATGCTGACTGAAATTTATTTTACTATGGTTTTATTGTATTTTATTGTGTCCTTTTTCAATCTTGACAGGCTGGAGTCACTATTCACTGTCATTGGCAAATTAACTAAGTGACGATTTAAAAAAAAAAAAATCATCTTTTGTATTCCACGGAAGAAAGTAAGTCATTAGGGTTTAGAGCAGCATTAGGGTGAGTAAATAATAACAGAATTTTCATTTATCTGTAAACTATTGCTTTATAATAATTTTTGCTGAATGCTTGACCTTTGTTATTTCAGCAGACAAGAAAAGCTGTTTCAAAGTAATTTGTCTTCAAATATAAGTGAGAACCTTCTAACTATGAAATCTTGATCATAATCCAAAGATTATGGTGGTGTAGTTGTTGAGACTAACCAGTCTGACTGATTTGTGAGGTGCTTCGGCTGCGACGGTTTCCCACGATTGCCACAAAACGTGCATTGAGGCTGGAGCGCCGCTTTTTCGCTCCGGCTCCAACTGTTCCCAGGGCAGTGTCAGACTGGCTGCCGTCTGTTCGTTCTGCTGTGTTGATATCACTGCTAACACTTGTGCTCTTTAGCATACTCCGACCAGCTGAGGCTCTGACTTGATGACTGTGAGCACTAGAAAATAGTGAAAAGAGAGAGTTGAGTCAACATCAGACACGGCGTCAGCCGATTTTGCCGGGGCTTAAGCCTCGAATGTATTTTGAAAAGTTGACTGACAAATATGAAACCGGACATTAGCCTATGTAAACCCCCGAAATCATAAATTGCCTTATTTCATTGTGCTTTGGCTTTGAACATACTGCATATAGCCTGTAAAAATAGACATAGGTCTTAATCTGTCGGTAGCCTATGGGCTACTCCGTTTCTTCCTCTCTGTTGAATATGCAGCAGGTAGGGGAGGAGCTTGCACAGTCGTTGACATCAACTAACGTTACTTAGTGGCGAGTTAACAGCAGTTAGCAGCAAAGACAGCAAAAATGAAGCAAATGTCCTTGGGGATTTTTCCGAAAGAAGTCAGTGGGTAAGAATTCACTTTTTTTTTTTTGGTCCTTAAAGTCTGAAGATCATCATCTGGCAGGCTTTCACCCACATTAGGCTAGTTATTACCATAGGCTACGTTAGCACTTGGACCAGCATTCTTATCATCGCATTTGAAGATAAACAACTGCTACACATTTCGAGATAAGTGTGCCCATTTCTAGAAAAGTGTAGGCTACATAACCTTGCTATTGTTCATGCTAGCCAGAAACACTAGTTTTATCCCACTGCACTGAATACTTTCTTTGTTTATCATGTTGTTTTCTCTAAGGATAACCAATAAGCATTAACATAAAATGTATGTGTGACTTGTTTTGTGATATTAGTTTGTAGTAAATATACACTTTGATTTGATTAAATGGTTTTGTAGAGAGTAGCAAAGATGAGCTACAGAGCCAGCAGCAGCAGCTGTGCCAGAATCAGGCATGGAAACTGGTAACAATTAATCAGTCACTTTACTTTAGAGAAAGTTAAAAGTGAAACACTGTTTATCCCAATGCTCCTAATGAAAGGATTTTGACAGATGAACATTGAGAATTATATACAGTTCAATGCCATGGTGTGTCAAAGAACTTAGACTAAAGTAATTCATGTATTGCTTTAACTTAGGATATTATACATAATTTTTACTATTTATGTCAAAAAATATAATATAAATTATTTATATTAAATATTTTTTTTTTACCTCACTTTACTCACTATAATATAACTCTTTTGTGATGACTTTATGGTAATGTACATGAAAATTCAAGAATCATGATAGATCTTAGGGCAATCCCATTGATCTGCTCTTTTCTTCAATGGTATTGGTCTACAATTTGAAATATGTAGCACTTGATAAATTAGTTGTTTGAAGCTCATTTGCGGTAAGTTATGTGCTGTATCTGTTCTTTTGCATCACAGATGATTCAGGGAGGAGAGAGGATGAGTTAGTCGAGGATAGTACTAGAGAGAGAGAAACAGAAGCAAGTGATGAGAGAGTGAAATATAACAAGTAATGAGAAGGACACCAGATAGACAGCAAGAGGTTAATAGTGTATGTTGAATGCGTGTGTGTATTGAGAGAGAGAGAGCGAGTGTGTGTGTATGTGTGTGTACATAATGTTAAACTAATGTTAACATTAAACACCTTTTGTCTATCTGGTAGCTTTCTGGTGGAAGGAGAGAGAAAAATACAGCAACACTTGATGAGAAGGGACAGCGACAGGAGCAGGTGAAAACAGGTTCACTGAACTCTCTAGGACAGTTGACTTAAAATGTAATATACCAATACACAACAGTTCATATTATGTTCTACTAAAGTCTCACACAATTAAGATGTACTTTGACTGAAAGTAAAGTGTTACTGTAAAAAAAAACAAAAAACTTTGAGTGGTCCCTGTGTTTGCATAAAATGGTCTGGGCTAAGCCCCGGATGTCCTTCAATGCTGGAAACGCCTCTGGTCAACATGGCTGATGTACAAGTGTAACAGAGACATACAAATACACACAAAAAAATCTCTACATGAATGTACACTGAATCATGACTAACATATTAGGGTGATGTCAGTTAAAATCATTGTTAAAGCTATATGTTATTAATCTAGCATCCACAAATCCACCTGTCTCTCTCAGCCACATTCAATTAGAAACAATTTTAATATATTCAAAGAGCCACAATGATGAGGCTGCTGTATATATTTAATGGGCCATTATAGCAACAAACAGCCATTATATCTAATCTTAGTGGTGTTCACATGGTGGGGGAATACTGATATTTAGTGCTTGGGCTTAAACAAGTAGGGTTTTATCATCAAATGAAATGATAGAAGAGACCTGCCTTAATGGTGCACTCAGTAACTTTTTGTTTGTGTCATCTTAGACTTACAGTGACACCTAGTGGTGTGGAAGCAGCATCATTCAAAATCAATAGATTTCAGTTACAGATGCCACTGTAGAAATTCACAATTCACAATCATCACATGAAAATGTGCATTGGCCTTGGCATTTTAATGCTGCTCTAGATGATTTGCCAAAAAGTGGCCTAATTTACCTGACATCACTCTAGTCAACACTAGATTAAGGCTCGATTTGCATCTGATTAACGGTGTTCAAAATCCAAATGCAATAGATTAAGTTTATTTGTGGAAACTGTTTGTGTTATGACACAGCACATCACTTGACAGTGCAGCCATGCCCTCTGCTGCCCCTTGGGGGTTCGGAGGAGCTGCAGCGTGTCTGTGCCCACTGACAGAGTACTGAAGGACTGTCAAGTTGCACACTCCATATCACATCCCGACCCTAACCCTACTGTTGTGAGTCGTGAGGTGTGGATAGGAAGGAGGGCAGTGACAGAGGAGGGAGCAGACAGGATTCAAGGATCCGGTTCTGGCTCAATACTCAAGCACGGGAGGTAAGAGGAGAGGCATACAAGGATGCCTCTAATGCACACAACACAACACCACACAACACCACACAACACCACACAACACCACACAACACCACACAACACCACACACACACAAATTGGCAAGTGAATGAAGCAGAATAGAAATTAATGAAATCAAAAACATTGCACACTGAACCTAGTTTCAAACTACATGTTGGGCACAGAATACTTTCAGACAACAGGGAGGAATATTCCAATACAAAATGTATAAATAAAGCCTCTTTGTTTAGTTTTTTTGGTAAAAGTAAAAGTAGTATGCATTGAACCCAGCAGATTTTATCAGAGAAAGCTAGTCAGTTACTTTAAAGTGATCAGAGAGCGGCGATTGTAAATGGTTAGTGAAGCTCAAGTCAATCAGGAAAGAGATAGGAATAGTAAAGGAAGAAAGAACTCTTCATATACTCTAGAATGCATATGATTACCAAAATGATGTCTGATTAAAGGAGCTGTAAGTGATTTGTTATAGAATGGCATGAAGAAAATGTTCTGTAAACAACAAAAATTTTTTTGGGCAGGGGATCTGGTACGTTACCTCACATTTCCAGCCACCGTATGATGCCTGCGTTTAAGCTCCTCAGAGAAGCGCCTCTTTCCCAGAAACATCCTGTTGTCTGTTCCATTAACCCCCCATGAAATCCTTCTCTCCTTATTCTCTTCACCTTTACAACTCTCCAATGACTTTGACCTTTGATTGCAAGAAAAGATAAATCATGCAGAAAATAAAAATGTTTAAACAGTTAACAAGCCAGGCAAAGGTCAAGCCAAGAGCATGCCATGTCAGATAAATACAAAAATAGTAGAACTATTACGACTGTTGAAGAGTGATATTCAGAGATAGTATGAAAACATGAGAAAGTGAACTTTAAAATAATTCTAAAGTGACAGAACAGAATATGAGCCTATACAATCTGTAAGCAGAGAGCTATAGTGAAAGAGAACAAATTATGGAACAACTGCATTTTCAAGAGCATAAAATTAAACAGGATACAAAGAATCCCTTCGTGTATGATCTGATGTGTATATCCTGACCTAAGTTCTGAAGTCTTTGAAACAAGGGTGAAACATACTCTAAGCAAGTATGTGAAAGCATACATTTCTAGCTATCCACCTTTTTCCTGAACATGGAAACATGGGAACATTTTCCGTTCTCCAGTATTTTCACTTGCATCAGTGTTTATTCTTCGTGGGTAATGTAATGTTTAAGGTAAGGAGTCGAGATGACCATTTTTTATAGACAGTGTCTGACCTGAGGGTGCAGATGACATGAAGTGATGGTCAGAGGTGAGTTACGTGAATATTATTAAGTTGTTATGACTGGCAACAATTGCAAAAGTTGAGCCTGAAATAAATTTTTACTCCAAGTAACACTTAACTGAACATTGTTCTCCTCTGGATCGCTCATTTTGGCAGTTTTTAAATTGGCATCTCAAGTCCAGAAACATAAAAAAGGCAATTGGAATCATCATAGCGCCACCCAGTGGTTGGTCAGGAAAACTGTGAATATAAGCTAAATTTGATACATTGTTGCATTCTAAAATGTGGAATGTACCAAATCATAACTTAACACAGGTAATCGATAAATTCTCAGTTTCAGCAAGCTTCATCTGTGATAATTTTTATCTTCCAGATCAACTACTCTCATGGCAGAACGTCTAGGTTACGGATGTAACCTCCGTTCCCTGATGGAGGGAACGAGACGTTGTGTCAGAGATGCGACACTAGGGGTCTCTCTTGAGTGCAGAACATGCCTCTGATCCATTGAAAAAAGGCCAATGAGAAGTTGGCAGTCAGTATTTGCATACCCCGCCCCCGGACATACGGGTATAAAGGCGAGGCAAATACTAGAGTTCATTCAGGATTTTTCTGAGGAGCTGGAAATGGTTCTGACCACTACAGCGGTTCGGCTCAGCGACGTGGCCGGGAAGACACAACGTCTCGTTCCCTCCATCAGGGAACGGAGGTTACATCCGTAACCTAGACGTTCCCCGTCTGTCACTCTCTCCACGTTGTGTCAGAGAAGCGACACTAGGGGTTCAATTTAAATCTGCCATGCGCTGAGCCGTGTACGTGTTCTGCTGACACAGGAGCGGGAAGGTATTTGTTATGTGCCATACGACCAGCTGTGTCAGACTGCACGTACCCTTCCCCAATGCCCCAGAAAAGTCGGAGTCCTTATGGTTACCCTAGGCAGGGGAACAAGGCGACGCTTGCTAACCTGGGAACGGGCCAAGCCTGGCTGGGCCTCTTTTCTCTCTATGTTTCTCGCATAGAGCAATAGACAGCCGGGGCCCTTAAACACACTGAGGGAAGGGGGTCTTACCCAATTCCCATTCTTCCAGGGGGGAAAAGACCCTGCGGAGACCACCCCTGCCCAACTGGGGAGGTACGGTGGTGAATACATCACATGTGTTTTTAGGCGACACATGGAAGTGGCGCGGTGGCAGATCCAGCCTCAGCGAGGGTGGAGTTGCTACACACGGCGACCGGGGGGCAGCCGAAACGTACCCAAGGAAAACGCAGGTCTGCTCGTAAGGGGACCGTATCGCGGAAAATACACACAGGGGGAGTCCGTGTAGGAGTCCCTACTCTGTGGAGCACCTATTCCAGTACAGGGTAGATCTGAGTACCCACAGTGGACTGGGAAAGGCAAGTTCCTCTGCCGAACTGCAGACCCATGAGGGCTAGGGAGAAATCGACCAGGGATTTGCGTTGAGTGGAGTCTCCTGGGAAAAAAAGACGCACTGTTTTACCTCAAGCGAGGGAAAGGGCATATATGCAAGCGATTCACCCGGCCAGCCCATCAGCGTGTTATCGAGTTCTACTGGCTTGGACCAGAGAAAACACGGGATGAAACTGACTCAACCCTGAGATTGTATGGGTGTCGCCCAACCCGCTGCTCTACAAATCTCTGCCAGGGAGGTACCCTTGGCCAGTGCCCACGAGGACGCAACACTCCTTGTCGAGTGAGCTCGGACCCGCAAGGGGGGGGGCACGGCCTGGGTGTGATAAGCCAATGAAATGGCATCTACAACCCAGTGGGAAAGCCTCTGTTTGGAGACAGCATTTCCTTTCCGCTGTCCCCCAAAGCATACAAAGAGCTGCTCAGAGCATCTAAAGCTCTGCATGCGGTCCAGGTAGGTACGCAAAGCACATACCAGACACAGCAACTAAGGGGCTGGGTCTGACTCCTCCCGGGGCAGCGCTTGCAGGTTCACTACCTGGTCTCTGAAGGGCGTGGTAGGAACCTTGGGCACATAGCCCGGTCGCGGTCTTAGGATCACATGAGTGTCTGCTGGACCGAAATCCAGGCAAGTGTCGCTGACAGAGAACGCTTGCAGGTCCCCGACCCTCTTGATGGAGGCGAGTGCGATCAGCAGGGCAGTCTTAAGAGAGAGGGCCCTGAGTCCAACTGATTCTAGCGGCTCGAAGGGAGGTCTCTGGAGGTCCGCGAGGACTACCGAGAGGTCCCAGGAGGGGAACAGGCTTGGCCGGAAGGGATTTAACCTCCGGGCGCCTCTTAGGAACCTGATGATTAAGTCGTGCTTACCAAGGGACTTGCCATCTACTGCGTTGTGGTGAGCCACGATAGCAGCGACATACACCTTTAGGGTGGAAGGGGACAGCCTCCCCTCCAGCCTCTCTTGCAGGAATAAGAGCGCCGACCTAACTCCGCACCTCTGTGGGTCTTCCGCCCTGGAAGAACACCAATCTGCTAACAAGCGGCACTTCTGGGCGTAAAGCTGCCTAGTAGAAGGGGCTCTGGCTTGGTTGATTGTGTCTACGACGGTAGGTGGTAGACCAGCTAGATCTTCCGCGTCCTGTCCAGGGACCAGACGTGGAGTTTCCAAAGGTCTGGATGCGGGTGCCAGAGCGTGCCCTGCCCCTGAGAAAGAAGGTCCTTCCTCAGGGGGATTCGCCAGGGAGGGGCTGTCGCGAGGAGCACAAGGTCCGAGAACCAGGCCCGGTTGGGCCAGTAGGAAGCCACTAATGTGACTTGTTCCTCGTCTTCCCTAACCTTGCACAGCACCTGTGCAAGAAGGCTCACTGGGGGAAATGCATACTTGCGTAGCCCCGTGGGCCAGCTGTGCGCCAGCGCATCTGTCCCGAGGGGAGCCTCTGTTTAGCCGTACCAGAGCGGGCAGTGGGAGGTCTCTCGGGAGGCAAGCAGGTCTACCTGGGCTCTGCCGAACCGTTCCCAAATCAGCTGGACCGACTGGGGGTGGAGCCTCCACTCTCCGCTGGGTAAGCTTTGTTGTGACAGTGCGTCCACTACCACATTGAGCTTGCCAGGAATGTGAGTGGCACGCAGCGACCTGAGTCACTGCTGGCTCCAAAGGAGGAGACAACGGGCAAGTCGTGACATGTGGCAAGAGCGTACCCTACTGCAGTGGTGCTGTCTGACCTGATTAGGACGTGTTTGTCTCGAATTAACGGGAGAAACCGCCACAGGGCAAAGAAGACAGTCAACAACTCTAGGCTATTGATATGCCAGCGCAGCGGGGCCCCTCTCCAACGGCCCGCGGCTGATTGCCCTTTGCACACGGCGCCCCAACCCAATCTGGAGGCGTCAGTAGTGACCAGGACGCGTCGGGACACCTGCTGCAGGGGCACTCCTGCCCGTAGAAAGCAGAGGTCTGTCCAGGGTTTTAGTATTTTTCGGCAGGCAGGGGTGATTGTCACACGGTGCGTGCCATGGAGCCATGCTCGTCTCGGGACTCGAGTCTGAAGCCAGTGCTGAATCGGTCTCATATGCATCAACCCCAATGGCGTGGTCGCGGCAGAGGATGCTATATGCCCCAGGAGCCTCTGGAAGAGTTTTAGAGGGACCTTAGTGCCTGGCCTGAATTTGGCGAGGCATTTCAGCACCGACTGCGCACGCTCGTTGGTGAGACGTGCGGACATTGAGACTGAGTCTAACTCCATGCCGAGAAAGGAGATGCTCTGGACCGGGGTGAGCTTGCTCTTTTCTCGGTTGACCTGAAGCCCCAAGCGGCTGAGGTGCCTGAGCACCTGGTCTCTGTGAGCGCATAGTAACTCTCGGGAGTGGGCTAGTATGAGCCAGTCATCTAGGTAATTGAGTATGCTGATGCCGGCTTCTCGGAGCGGGGCAAGATCTGCCTCTGCGACTTTCGTGAAGACGCGAGGGGACAGAGACATGCCGAAGGGGAGGACTTTGTACTGAAATGCCTGGCCGTCGAACGCGAACCGTAGAAAGGGTTGGTGTCGCGGCAAAATTGAGACGTGGAAATACGCATCCTTCAGGTCTACTGCTGCGAACCAATCTAGGTGCTGGATGCTTGTCAAGATACACTTGTGCGTGAGCATTTTGAATGGGAGTTTGAGCAGTGCTCGATTGAAAACTTGCAGGTCCAAGATTGGTTGTAAGCCGCCGCCTTTCTAGGGTACAATGAAGGGCTGTAGAAACCCTTCTTCATTTCGGTTGGAGGGACAGGCTCTATCGCGTCTTTGAGTAAAAGAGTAGCGATCTCCGCGTGCAGGAATTTGGCATGTTGGCCGTGCACTGCGGTAAAGCGGACGCCCGTGAAGGGGGGCAGGGGCCTGGCAAACTGAATTGCGTAACCGAGTCGGATGGTTCGGGCCAGCCAGCGAGACGGGTTGGGAAGTGAAAGCCACGCATCCAATCTCCGTGCTAGGGGCACCAAAGGGACGGTTATTTTTGACGTACCCGGCAGGGCTTCGCAGCGGTGTGGAGCAGGTAGTACGCCGTCGGGAGGCGCGGATGCGTCCCAAGACTCTGGTGCTGAAAAAGACTCAAAGCACTTACCTTGCTCCGGACATCCGGCCGGGGAACAGTCATGGGGCTGAAGGCTGGCCTGGGGCCGCGTCCAGCATGCCGGGACTGTTGAGATCTGGGGGCAGAGTGCCGTGAGAACGGCCAGATGAACCAGAGACAAAGGAAATAGCTCTTTTATTGAGAATTTGGGTACCGCTGCCCCGGTTAAGGGGAGCGGCAAAAGAAAAGTGAAAGGAAAATTCTCCTCCTGGCCCTCCACCGGGGGACGGAGTGGTCTTACCATCTCTTACCATCCACGTCTCAGGAGCGCCTGGGAGCCTTCCGGATACTCGAGGGGGTCCGTGAGACGGGGGGGGGCGTCTGCTTCCTGCGGAGCACTCGACGCGTGGGCTGAGAGCTGGGCCCAGGTTGAGGTGGAGCAGCTTGTCGTTTCCTTGCACGAGCAGCTTGTCGTTTTCCGTCTGCTCGCCCTCGGCGAGCAGACGGGGCAGGGCCCGGGGCGGCAGGTTTGCGGCGGGGCAGGATATGTGATATCACCTCCGTCAGTTTCTTCACCACGGAGAACTGCTGGGTGAAGTCCTCGACGGTGTCGCCAAAGAGACCGAACTGGGAGACTGGGGCGTCGAGGGTGGCCATCGCCTGCCCGAGTGACTGCGCTGTGACCTTCGTGGCTCTGAGGGCGAGGTCGGTCGCTGAGCGCAGTTCCTGCAGCACGTTGGGATCAGGGCTACCCACGTGCAGTTCTTTGAGCGCCTTGGCCTGGTGTACTTGCAGGAGGGCCATGGCGTGCAGGGCGGAAGCGGCAGTTCCGGCGGTGCTGTAGGCCTTCGCTGTCAGCGAGAATGTTGTCCTACAGGCCTTGGAAGGGAGTACAGGGCGACCGCGCCAGGTGGTAGGGTTTCCGGGGCATAGATAGTGCGCAACAGCCCTATCCACCGGGGGGATCATTGTGTACCTGTGGGCCGCTCCGCCGTCAAGGGTAGCGAGAGCGGATGAGCGTGTGGCTTTGTGATGTCGTGTGGTGAACGGTGCCCTCCACAGCGACGTCAGCTCATCGTGCACTTACGGGAAAAACGGGACCGGGGGGGCGTGGCTGTGAGCGGCGTCGGGACCCCAGGAACCAGTCATCCAACCGCGATGGCTGTGGACGGGGGATTCCTGTCCAAGCCCACACTGGCGGCGGCCCGGGAAAGCATGTCAGACATCTGTGTGTCAGCCTCGGCTTGGGCGTGCTGGCCCGAAGGCGGCAGCCCAAGGGAGTCATCCGCATCAGACACCGCGCTCTCCGATGCAGCAGCGAGCTCATCCACCTCTAGCTCTACAGGATAGGCAAGCTGGCTGTGAGGCGAGCTGCTGTTGCCTCGAGCACGGACGGGAGTCAACGAGCGTGCCGGGGGACGGGTGGTCCGAGAGGGGGGGTACCCGACGGAGCCGCACCCGCTGCCATCCCCGAATCGCTTCCAGCGCCACTCGCACCGTCCTCAATCCCATGGGAAAAAGGAGCAATGCAAGGGGTGGCTGGAGTGGCTTGCTTACGGTTGTAAGCGAGCCGCGACTGCAACGTTGTCATGGTCATGTTCTCACAGTGAGAACATGAACCATCCACAAACGCAGCCTCGGTGTGATCGCTGCCCAGACGCACGAGACAACGCCTGTGGCCGTCTGAAGCAGAGAGCACTCTACCACATCCAGGAACTACACAGGGGCGGAAAGGCATCTTTACAAAGACGCGTCCTGAAAAGTAGGTTCAACGGCGCTGTGTATTTGCTCTTTTAGAGAAAATTACTCTTTTAAAGAAAATCACTCTTTTAAAGAAAATCACTCTTTTTTCTCTGAGTTTTTTATACTGCGCTGTCGAAGCGCCCAGGGGCAATATGTACTGCCGTGCAAGGAGAAGAATCGCCGCTGTAATGCGCCCTCAATCCAACAGCATGCAGTAGCGTCAGAGGAATACAGGAACGGGTGTGTTTCACTGCGAACAGCATGCACAACCATCGGCTCTGAAGAAAATTTCTGAATGAACTCTAGTATTTGCCTCGCCTTTATACCCGTATGTCCAGGGGCGGGGTATGCAAATACTGACTGCCAACTTCTCATTGGCCTTTTTTCAATGGATCAGAGGCATATTCGGCACTAAAGAGAGACCCCTAGTGTCGCTTCTCCGACACAACGTGGAGAGAGCGACAGACGGGGAACAACAGTTTAAAGATTATCTTGCTGTAAAAGTTAGATAAAGTCAAAATGTTTAAAGCTAGCAACCTGAATGATAACAGATACAGTGTAATAGCACAAACAATTCATGGTAGCTTTATTGCCCCCTTGATTACTGAGGTTTGTTAATGCCAAAGAAACGGAGTAAGTACTGTATGCACCTGCACGACCGGACCACACACTTGCAGTGCATTAACCATACATTTATATCTGCATTTACGCACTTGTATAAAGATTGTTTCTGACTTTAGACTGAATTGATAGCTGGGAGGCAACGCCATAGCATACCGTATGTGTGCATGTGTGTGAGTGTCTGAGCACATGTACCGTCTAACCTGATTCTGCCGTGTGGTCTCTCAGACTGAATGGACATGTAGCTGGTGGCGCTCAGCCGCGAAACACTGCTGGCACAGGAAATGGCTGATACATCGCTCATGTCGCTGTCTGACCTTACAGACATGTTATCACAACTCCTCCTCTGGTCCTTATACATCTAAGCAATAAAACACAAGATATTTTTAGACCTGTCCTTAAAAATAAGCTTTCCAGAGTAACAATGGAATTGTGTACAGTATTAAATCGAAATATAAGTAGCACTTAAAGTGAACTGCCATGCAGTTATAGGACACTTGAGTAGCTTAAGACTCACATCTCTCTTGTTCTTGAGCTCTGCCTCTGGGTCATGACCAGAGCAGGCAGAAGAGCCCGGCCGATAGTTCTGCACTTTCATCTGCAACTGACGAGCCCGTTCTTCCATTGCTAGTGCTAAAAAGAAGCAGAACGAAAAATAAAAAAGGGGGGCAGAGTGATGTCATTTGATTTGTGGTAGCACAAAAAAAACACCTTTTAGGTGAAGTGTGTGATTTCTGTGGCACTAGTTTCACCAAATGTAATTTTTTGGACTGTTTTCAAACAGGTTGCCCAAACACTTCCCAGTCTTCCATTGGTAATCCAACCAGATAACCCCGCCCCAAACTTATGCAAACTTGAGCCAGTATTGCAATGCTGGGCAGGTTGAGATTCAAACAAAGAGAGCAATGTTTTGATAGCTCCACAGAGTCAACATTGTTACACTTCTGGAGGTAATAAATCTACAAATGGCTTACTAATAGTTGTCTCTTTATATTAAGATAAGACAGGGGGTTTCAAAGTGTTAAACACTAAGCCAACCTCTCACAAAATTTACAAGACTGCCATCACAGACTGATCGCTCGCCCCTGCCCGGCCACCCTTTTGAAAAACTCTCCAAACTTTTTTCACCTATACTTGTGATAAAATCACATCGCATAAGCTAGTCTCCATCTCTGTGTTAATCAAACACAAACATATGAAGACCTGTCGATCCGATATCATGTTGAACGTCGTGATTTTGTTCCACATTTTTAGATTTTCTGTGTACAGCTATTTTTTCCACTATGATGACAGAAGACGTGAGTTGCAAAAGATGTTCTTAGTTGACCGTTATGTAATTTTATTTGCTTACGTCTCATCAGCGATCATCAGAATATCATTCTTATTCAATTAGAATGTAACATGTATTATTCTTCATTTCTTGTAATCGTAACCGGCCAAATGACGAGTTGATTCCTCAAACTCCGGTTTGCTTCTTCCTCGATATATCACGTCTATTTGGATATATCTAAGAATATTTGAATGTATGGACAAAGGCAGATCTATATGGCTTTATAATATATTTGTGAATTCACATGTCCGGTTTTGAGCATACACCCTCTCTGGGAGATTTCATAGAGCAACATATAGTAAATATGCATGTGAGCAGGGAGATTCATGCTCACGCCAACTGGTACAGATGCGCTCTCGCATGATATGCATGTGTTCATGACAATTAAAAGAATTATAACACCATAGCGCTACTGTCTATTAACCCTCTGGGGTCTGAGGGTATTTTGGGCCCTGGAGAAGTTTTGACATGCCTTGACATTTGTGCATTTTTCAGTTGCTTAAAAACACATTAATGGCTAAAGTCTGATAACACTGTATTCAGGAGTCACGTGATGAGCTCGTGGTAGAGAGTCGCAACCAAGAGAGCTCTCTAGAAATTGCCTAATATCTGTTGATATAAACACTGAAACATTGCCCAAATAGTCGTAAATAGTCCGCCGAATACTTGTGTGGAACGTGGAATTATGGAGCGTCGACCAAAACCTAGGAAAGATGAGCATAAAACCGCCGAAACAACAGAGAAAGTCTCCGCAAAAGGCCGCTGAGGGGATCGCCTCGGAGGGGGAAAATTCAGCGGGGATGCTCGCCGCCGCGCTGAAAGAGTTTCGAGAGATCATTGGGAGTTTTAAGCAGGAGCTGATCTCTCAAATGTCGGACCTTCGTAACTCCATTCAGGGATCAATTGATACCCTGACCCTGTCCGTATCATCTATGCAATGCCGGATCACTACGGCCGAGCAAAGAATCAGTGATGTGGAAGATGCAGTTTCGGGAAATGAGCGGTCCCTCAGTCTCCTCAAAAAAGACAACGAGTTTCTTAGAAATAAACTGGAATATATAGAAAACTACAACAGATGGAATAACATCCGCTTGATTGGATTGAGTGAAGGAGTTGAAGGTCGGGATATGGTCGAATTTTTTTAAGACATGGCTGCCGAACGTTTTAGGAGAAGAGAACTTCGGCGCTCCAATGAACATCGAGCGTGCACACCGCATTCCGGCAGTGCGAATCCCGGGAAAGGCTCCGCGGCCCGTCCTGATTCGGCTTCTGAGATTCCAGGACCGCGAAAGTATCCTCCGTATTGCCCGAGATAAAGCCCCAATTTCCGTTAATGGGAAGAGAGTCAGATTTTTTCTGGCAGGAGCTGCCAGGAGCTGCCACTGGCAGGTCACGTGACCTGTCAGTGGATGGCTGGTAGCTGCCAGTCTGAGCCTGGCATGTCACGTGACCTGTCAGTGGCTGGCTAGTTGTCTGGCAGTCTGCCTTTGGCAAGTTTCAGAAACCATTGATTTTTGACAGTGTTTGTGTTTTGTGTTCCTCCCTTTCTAGCTCATTTATTATGCATCTGTTGATATGATTATGTTCTTTAGTATGATTGATGTTTTGGGGACTGTTATACCAATTAAACCAGTCAAATGGCCGTGATCAGACTGGCAGTTTACAGACGCTTGCTGGACGCTCATTCAGTCAGTCGCGGCTGATCAGCGAGTATAACGCGTTGCCTGACACTCTCGCTGCAAGGAAATAAATTGTTTTCTTATTACGAACATAATATGCATTTATTTATTTGTATGATTGATGTTTTAGAGAATTTTATCCCAATTAAAGCAATCAAATGGCCCTGATCATGACTGGTTGCTTACTGTTACTGTTGCCTGCCTCTCATTCTAAGGATATAAACCTAATTTGCGGATACTGCCATTAGTTGTGACGTTGTGTTTAATCCTTGTGAAAAAGTTGTGTAATAATGTAGATGCAGAGTAGCCTATAAAAACGTGAATTAATCCCATTAACATGACTATTTGTCGTTGCTTTGACCATTTTCTGACACCAGGACAAAATACAGCGATGCTTTAAAATAATTCGATAAAAGAAAGCTTTTTAATAATTCAATAAAAGAATGCCAACTTTAACGGTAAAATCACTTAGCACAGTATCACTATTTTCAAATTTACAAAGACTATTTACAAATAAAACCCAAGAAACAAAAACTATTTACAAATAAAAACAAAGAAACAAAATCTATTTACAAATAAAAAAGAAGAATCAATATAGGCCACTGCTTGTCGCACTAAAACTATTATTCCACACACACACAGTGTGCAGCTGCAAAGGCCATTTCCGCTTGGAATCTGTGGAACCCCTCTGTCTTTCTTAGAATCAGAATGGTTATCTATAATCAAGGAAAAAACACAGTCATTAAAATCTTATCACACATTAGAATCTGTGCTTTAAATGTACAATTGGTAACTGCATAATTCACACACTATATTTCAAATATCTATCATTAGCTCTTGAATTATTATTGTTTCTTCACAAAACGTGATTTACCTCAGGTGTCATGACTTCCATAGCATACGAAGGGCTACATAAATCTGTTTTTTCCAATGCCAAAACACTGTACACCTTGTCAATGATTCCCTCAGTCTATGACAAACAACAATGTGGATATTTCACTTATCAGTGTTTAAAAAAAATCAGCATCTAAGAATAATTTCATTACATTCCAATAGTTTCAGATTATAATGAATGTCAAGATATTGATTATCTGTAACAGTATGAATCTATAAAAATCAGTAATTGTGGTAAGATGTCACCTCATGTTGCAAGAACCAAGTTAATGTAAAACATTATTTTTATTCCAAATAAATATTATTTTACCTGTTCTTGATCAAAAACGGAGATCCATAGGTTAATTGGTTTTTCAGTTTGGGTGCATAACTGGGATGTTTATGTAAAAACATTCTGTGTGATCTAACAGCACCAGATGTGAGGTCATGATGAAGTTTCTACAAAAAAAAAAAAGTATTTTACAGCACAATATAAATGATCAATGTGCTACATATGTTGATCCTAAATGTAATTATTACATGTTTCATACAAACATGTTTATGTGCTATTTTATTTAAAATTTCCAGAACAATTACCCCAATTTCTTCATCCTCCACAACTGTATCAACCAAAAGTCCCTGTTTCAAAGCTGTGAGGGTGCTGTAAAATAGACATACGCATTAAAAGCAGTTCAGTGAGCTTTTGTTTTATATTATGGTTCTGTTGCTTATCTTTGAAAATAATATGGTTGTTGATCACATCCACAGCTGAAGGGCGTGTCTTTGTGAATTGTTGTAGGGTCTATGCCAGCACAATCAGTGTGTAACCATTTGTTGCACAGATCACACTGAACCCACTTCATCCGTTTGATGTGTGGATGCAGGGTTCTAAAAACATATACATTATTGTAAAGTCAAAGCAGCAATATTCATTTACACTAAAACTTGCAATTTGTGTGGTATACTACTTACTTATTTCCTGTGTTTTGATAAACATATGCTTTTATGTCCTGGGCCATGCAGGTGTTGGTCTCTATTTCACCTTCCTCTCTTTCTCCAATTGCAGTCGGAAAGTCCTGTCCAGTATTACATATGAGTTTTAATATTGTTTTTTTTTTCTGTCCAATTCTATTGAAATTCTTAATTCCTGTTTGTCTTACTTCAGTCATCACATCTTTCAACATGCTTGTGGCATGGTAAACACGCAGGTGTACTATCTGACAAGTTTGCAGCACTTCAGAAGACATTTTCAGGTTTTTGGCTTCCATTTCAGCTGCCTTTAAAACCAAAAAACAATGAAGCGGTTAACAGGCCAAAATAGCACATTTTAAAAACATTTTAATAGTGAAGTGAGAAATAAACCTTACAGTGCAAACAAATACCCCACAGTTCACACCATCTCGCTGCATCCACTGTTCTGGATTGCAAACAGTCCAGCCATCCAGTGACCCATGTTTTTGGAAAGCCTCTCTTTACAGATTTTAGATTAAAACAGAGCTCTCATGTCATGCATCTTTCACATCTTCTATATATTAGTAATATAATGTTAACGTTTTTATGCTACACTACAGATGTGTCAGGGTAGAGACCAGGAGATCGGAGGTAAGTGATTCAAATATAGTTTTATTCAAGTATAGAAGGTGAAAGGTAAGTATCAGGTGACTTTTCAGGTGCTGGTTTAGTGAAGATAGTTCGTTGCACGGAGAACAACTGGAAATCCAAATGACTTGGATCGTAGAACATTCACTCTGTATCAGTTCGTTAACTCCTCTTTTCTAGGAGCAATCGGGCCGGTTTGATCAGATCTCAGACAAGGGTTCAGGAATCGGATAAGTGATCTGGAGATGGCAGAACAACAGTGCATAGGGTTAATATGAATCAGGTAAGAAAACGGAATACTCAGGTTTTCAGGATCGACGGAGATATCAGGACTCAGGGAGAAATGGTCTGTTCCTGTTGGAGGCTTGACAAAGACTGGATACAAGGTGAGTGTTTTTATGAGTTGGCTGATGAGGTGATAAGTGATGACCAGGTGTTTGTGATTTAGAATTCTGGGGAGAGTGATCTTTGAGTGGTGGACTGCAATGAACTTGACTGATCTCTGACAAGATGAGAAATTAATTACCTCAGAATCTCCATGTCATTTCTTTCAATAGAATTGTAGATCTCCATTGAATCATAAATACGCACTTGTTTTCCAGAGACATCGAAAACCTGTGAATAAATCATATAAAAAAAAAGTTACAGTCAGCATATCAATTAAATGTTACAGCACAACCGAGTTTCTTGTAAACATAACCCAGAGTATAAAGTGGTTTCCCCGTTCGGGTGTATTACCACCAACGATTCTTGGAAGCAGGATTTTTTGAGCATTCTACAGTGGAAATACACACACACACACACACACACATATATATATATATATATATATATATATATATGTGAAAACCCTCAATTGTTATACAACTCAAGTATATATACCTCAAGATCTTGCACATGTGACCTTGAAATGGCTTTGTTTTGTGTCCACTCTCTGTACCACAAAATGTACACATCTGTGTATAAGGCAACAACCTGCGCATGAAGTGAACTGAAATTATACAAGAACATTGAACATTGAACAAACATAAGAACATTGTAAGCACACTTACATTATCATTTAACCAAGGCATGTTCTTGTTTGGGTCTTCCTCTAAAAGAGAAGAGGGGCAAGCACATCTTAAGTCTGCAATATACAGTGTTGCATATGCTGAAAATCTGTGAATTATTTGTCTCTCTCTCCTCCAGGAAATGTAAAGTTGTTTCAGCTTGTCCTGTAGTTCAAAAACAGAACCCATTCATTGCATGTAAATGAAGCAGAAAATACTACAGGTGTAGTTTTTGTTACTGTAAAAATATTCCTTGGAAGTTTAACATACAAAAAGCCAGTCTGTACCTTATTTTGTTCACTTATAGGAAACAATGACACAGTGAAACTCTCCATATCTTCCTCAACTTTGTCTGGTTCAGCTCGCGGGTCAGTTAATGACTTTGCAGATGTTCTTTGGTACATCTCTGCAATGATATGACATTGTATTGAGATACAATGAAAAGTGTATGTTAATAAAATGTATAGTACTACATGAACTTTTATTTCATGAACTATATTACCTTTGTCTGTTTCTTCATCCACACCTATTAATAGGTGTCCATGTAGCCCTAGGTGCACATCTTTTTGGGAATTTTTTGAATGTCCTGCAAGAAGTTATTATTGATCCTCTGGTTGTGCAGATGAAAACACAGCCGCAAGGCGAACATGTAATGAATGTCCTTCAGTTGGCAGAGGAAATACCTGCTGGTTGACAGCTCTTTGTTGATTTGCTCTGCTGAAGACGAATTAACAATACAGGCAAGATCTGGAAAAAGTTTTATGCTCCTCAGTCTCTCTTCAGGCCTTTTTTGGTTTTTCTCATGAAAAAGGTCATAGAGGGAGTACCGTTCACGAGTTCCAGTCAGAGGGTGAGGGCAGGTGAATCTGTCACTTGTTTGGTCTTCGTGTATATTTGGCCCCATGGAGCTTCGAAGGGTATTCACCCATTCTTTCTGCACTGTAAGTTTTTTTTTTCCAATGCAGCAGAAATGTTTTCTGATGTTGGAGCACATAGCCTGCCATCATGTGGCTGAAAAAACTTTTGATGAGTCCTATTATTCACATGTCTGGCAACACATCCAGCTATATCTGAGATGAAGACCGTGGGTGGACATTTAAAACTCAGGAGACCATCTCCATGGTCTCGGGCAGATTCCTGCCACCACAGGGGTGACTGATAGTAAACCACACCATGGGTGCACCCAAGATGCAGTACCCCTCCTGTGGGGAAAAAATAGGGAAAATTCAGAACAATTGCTAATTTCATGTAATGCGTTTTCACAATGAGTTATATAGTTTGGCAGTCAAATGTACAATATAAATATGTTTTTTTCATTAACTGGCAGTCAATAATGTATATGATTCATTATCAATCAGGGCAAAATGGTTATGATAGATGAAGGTAACATTAGTGCTTTTGTCTTCTGTGGGACTTGTTAGTATGATAGTTTTCTTTTCTTTTATTAAACTGCTGCATTTATATACTTTTTTCTTCCTGCTTCCCTTCCCTTATGTTCTTAATGTCCAGATATATAAAAAAAATGTATTGTCCATTCTGTACCATGCTTGTAATTGTCTACATTTGTATCTTACCTCCTGCTTTGTGAAGCTTCACAAACATTTTTGGATATATATCCTTATACAACAGAAGTTCCTCAAGCCTATTAATGAGGTCAGACTGTGATCCACTTGCTGAAATGCCTAGAGCATTGCATGCCATTGTAAGATCTTCTCTTCGAGGCTAATAGTGATGGGGGAAAACATGCAGATGCAGAAAACATGCAAAAATAATAATAATTTGGGCAAATGACAAATTGAGTCCAAAGTGTCATCTCTACTGAAAGTAATACATTAAACCTATAAATAACATATTTTATAGTTTTTTAATAGAATAAGCATCAGCAAACAGCAAATTGTATTACCCCTTTGAGCTCTAATACTTGCAAAATTCAGTCCTCATCAAATTCCTCATCTGTCCTCTTTGTCCACAATCTGTCTTTCTGGGAGAGGCCTTTCAAAATCTCAGTCTTGGGTATGACATCAGATATTCTTGAGTATTGACCAATCCATGGTGTAAAGGCAGAGTATGTCAGGGAGCTAGAAAATGGGTTTTGAGATGACCCTGAGGGAGGGAGGAAGGGAGGGAGTGAGTGGATGAGTTAGTGACTAAGTGAGGAAGTAGGGAGAGAAGGAATGAAGGACGTATGGGAGGGAGGGAAGGAATTGTAAATCAAATTTAAAGCAAGTAGGCATAATAATGTTTAAGAAGTACAGTATATTAAACAGCTTACCATCACAAAGTCCTGTTGCAATTATCTCTTTCTCAAGGTTTTCCCATCTAGATGAAACATTCACCTGTGTGTCCTGTGAAGTGGTGTTTGTCAGGTCTGGTCATCTCATGAGATGCACTATACAGAAAGAGTAAGTATTTTATGAGCAGACAGTGGAAACTTTTGTTGCCAACATTTGAGTATAAAGCATTTTTTTCATGAATGGGTACACTGAATTCCTACCTGGTAAGTCAAAGGCCACTTTCCAGTTGACGTCAGCAATCAAAATAGGAGGATGATGGCCACAGCGATAACAAAAGTAATTGTAGGTGTAGCTCCTCAAAGCAGAGAAGTGGTAAAAAGCTTTCCTTATTGTGTTGTGAGGAATGTACACTTTGCTGTGTTCCCCCAATGTACGCAAAAAACGTCCAACAGCAATGTGGTTCTGTTGCAGGTATAGACAAATTTACATTGTAGGTAGGCCAATGTTCAGGTAAATATTAAATCATGTTGCCTAAAATTCACTGATTTTCTTTTTTTTTTTGACTTACTGAAAGACCTGTTGTCAAAAGTGAGCACAGAGGGATTGTGAGGAACACTTTGTTATTGAAATTGTGAAATCCAGAATCATATTCTTGGAATCTGACTGGGGTTCCACAAACAGGGCATTCCTTAATGTACACTGCAACACCTGAACAAAATATACATAAATAAAATATATATAATTATATACAACAACAATATGTTTCCACTACAACTCATTAAGTGTTACACATACCTCTGTGCACAGAAAACAAAGCATAAATGGTTGCATGCTTTGTCTTCAGGATTGCTTCACTGAGGTCAGGGCAGTAAGGGCATTGTGTCTCTTTAGGCACAAAGCTTTCAGGTATCGTCATTTCCGTTAATATGAGGTCTTGTGGAAGATTTTCTGGAATTCTCTTGCACCTCAAAAAGTACTCTGTAATTTTAATCACTGCTGATGCTGTCTCATTTGATGGTTTTGATTCATCATCCCTCTCTTGATCTTTCTCCTCAAGGTCCTCTATTTCTTCAGGACTTGCATTTGAATGTTCTCTCAGTAATGATGGATGCTCCTGGAATATCCACCACATGCATACGTGTCTGTGGACACAACTCAGTCTGTGTTTACTGCCCCTACATTGACAGTGCCATCTACCAGACATTGTGTCAAATGTCACAATTGTTCGCCCAAGCTGACACCAGTTGTCTTTGAGGATAGTAAATACTGAAAAGTAAATGTAAGTCTGTGACAGGCCATATTCCCCCCAAAAAATAGGTAAGACACAATCAACCTCCTCTTCACTGGCCTTCAAATGCAAGTCCTTACATTCCTGGGCTCTTGACTTTGAAATTAGTCCTTTGTCTAACATTTGCTCCAAAGATGCAGAGTTTAGTGTTTGTGGAGGAATGTAGCGTTGTGCGGAGATAGTTCTTCGAAGGTAGTGGCATTCAGTTCCAGGGTGTCCACTCTGGGCTGCTATCTTTGCCATGTCTCTGCAAATATCTGACTCACAGTATATTTGTCCTAGGAGTAGAGATTTCTTGACATGGACTGGCACTCTTGGCCCATGTAGTTCCTTTGGTGTGACGTATAGTGCATTTTTTTTATCTATGCAAAGCATAGGTTGCTCCAAGCCATGTTGCATTTTCTCATGCCTCTTCAGATTGGATGTGTTGGAAAAGTCAGCTCCGCATTTATGACATTTGAAACGACTCTTTGGGGATTCTGTCTGCAAAACTCCATGGGTTTCTTGTTGCATTTGTGTATTAGCTTGCTCCTCTGAAAGTCTGTCCTCGGAAACATAATCTTTTTGCTCATGGGTGGGTTGTTGGGTCACTATGAAATAAAGAACAAAAAAAAGATGTAGCATTCCAAAATGGATTGCTAAAACAAGCAACTGAACTGATGTTACAGAGAAATTGTCAAACCTGACGATTTTTGTGTCACTTCATAACCTATGAATCCAGAGAAAAAAATTGTTATTAGTACCAGTTCTATGAAATTATGATTGATTAATATTATTGTATAATAAAAACAGCTACATATACAAAATTATAAAGTAAACTGTGCTACGTGAAAGTAAAAAATAACACAAACCATGTTTTTTTAGATGAGCCTTGAAATCCCCTGCTCTTGCTACAGTACTTCTGCACTTTGGGCAATGCCAGTGACTCCGACCTAGCACCCCATCAGTGCAGTAGTAGGGTATAATCAACTTCACTATAATAATGTACATAAAAACACACAGTAAGAAACGTCTAACAAGAAGATCCACTGATAAATTAATAGAGTAAATTACCAGTTTTTGCTTCTTTGTAAAATATTGCATATCTAAAATGCCGCTGTAACAGATGTGCCTGTGTCAGTGTGACTGCAGTCCTGCAATAAGGACAGTTAGTGTCTTCACTGAGACTATATAGTTCATCCTCTGAGGCAAACACAAATTGCCTCTCTGAAAAAGAAAGATAGATTTGAAATTTAGAATTTTGTATACAGCTACGTGATATAAAAAAAAAACTGTATTTGATCAATTTAAAGTGTAAATAAAGTGCTTACTATAGCACAGACCATCTCTTTTAAAACATAATGTCCAGGGGTGTCATGAAAAGTAAATGTCTTTATGATAATGTTGCAATACATCTGTGTGACAAACCCAAAATGCACCCTTTACCTTATATGTTTACCTTTTATTTTAGATTGGTGTTTGCGTTCATTCAGAAACGAAACGAGAATGAGAATGTTAAGGTCACAACAAATAATAAATTTTTAACTGCCACCATCATTTAGTTACATTATAATGTAATGTTTTGTCTTAAGGTTAATATGTAAACATTACATTGTGCAGATGTTTTAAAGCACCTAACCCGACCCCTGAAACGCAGAGGTTAGGTCATAGGGCAAAAGAATGGGTTGCAGTCAGGAGAAAAATTATGTAAATGTAAATGTACTTTACTTTACTTGCCTGCCATGATTGTGGATTATCATGTGTAAATTCAGAGACCTACTGAACAAAAGTAAATAAGGATACAAAAAATACATTCCATATACTTATAACAATCTGAAACAAGCGACATCATTAATATGAATACATAATCTTAAATCATCATAATTGTTATCATTTATAATTAAGGTTTCCGGTAAAGTTCTGGAAGTCTGCGATACATTATTTTTGAAGTGGCAACATACAAGGCTACAATTAAGACGAAACTTAGCCTACCTCCCACTTCGTAAGATCCCATTTTTATTGCCCTGGGTAGTTTATTCGAAACTGTCAAATTCTGATATAGTTTACAATTGTTTACGTAGCATACGTCAATTATAGGCTAAATTCTTTTAATCCCGTTTACTGAAGTGGCAACATGCCATACACCTCACAATTCTTTCTTTCGTCATAAGATACCACCGTTTAGTGGGGTCGGGTGGGTAGGCGATTCAAACAGTCAGATCCCGGCACACACGTGACGTTACAAACAAGTTTATCTAAATATTTAGTTAAATTCATTATTAAAATATATATATGTATGTAGTTCACAATATAGTTATTGAATATAATTATATAATTAGTGAAAGTGTTTAACCATTAGGGAACAATAGAGAAAGATTCACTCACTGTTAGGCCTACTCTGTGAATAGATGGATACATCGTCCAGCAAGCGTCTGTAAGCTGCCAGTCTGATCACGGCCATTTGACTGGTTATATTGGTATTACAGTCCCCAAAACATCAATTATACAAAAGAATAGATGCATGACATTATATTCATAATAAGAAAACAATTTATTTCCTTGCAGTGAGAGTGTCAGGCAACGCGTTATACTCGCTGATCAGCCGCGACTGACTGGATGAGCGTCCAGCAAGCGTCTGTAAGCTGCCAGTCTGATCACGGCCATTTGACTGGTTATATTGGGATAACAGTCCCCAAAACATCAATCATACTAAAGAACATAATCATATCAACAGATGCATAATAAATGAGCTAGAAAGGGAGGAACACAAAACACAAAAACTGTCAAAAATCAATGGTTTCTGAAACTTGCCAAAGGCAGACTGCCAGACAACTAGCCAGCCACTGACAGGTCACGTGACATGCCAGGCTCAGACTGATGATCAGAGGGATGATCCCAGAATGTCAATTGCCATCTCGTATATCCCGCTCGTATTCGTATTCTTACGGAGAATGGTGGAACACGGTTCTGTCACACACCTGATGAAGTCCTCAAGTTTCTGTCGGAACGTGACTGAGCTGTAGTTGAAGCGGCGGAGTCTGCGGTGCTTCGGGATGGTTATTCTTATACTCGTCCCAGTTGTTAGATCTGGGTGGGTGAGTGATTTGTTAAACGGATACTTGGGGTTCTTTACCTGATAATCTTTGGTCGCCCACGATTTATTTGTTTATTTTCCTTTGTATGTATGTGTATGCATATATATATATATATATATATATATATATATATATATATATATATATATATATATATATATATATATATATATATATATAATAAATATTCATTTATTATTATTATTATTTTATTTTATTTATTTATTTAATTTTTCTCTCTGGTTTAAGTATCAGTGAGGGATTTCATTTGATTATGGACCGAGGCCAGATATGGAAATTTTTTAGGGCGACTACACATGAGTGCATTTCTAATTGAGTTCAATAAGTTTGGGCCATTATTGTTATAAACGAATGTTGTTTATATCAGTGTGTTTTATGTATAAGAGAGCTCGGGGTTAGCCCTCCACTCTTGATTGGGAAGGAAGTGCGAGCTAATCGTTTCTCAACGTTTTTTTTTTTTCCTCAGCTGCTAATAGTTCTGGTTCAGCAGCTTTAGTAGGATTTCTGTGTTATATGTGGGTTCTTTGTTTTTGTTTGTTTTTTTGCTTTTGTGTGTATGTGTTTTTCCCGGAGAGATGCATGTCAACATTTCAATTCCAGGGTGATAGTGGATCTATCAGGATAATGTTAATTTTTTATGAGGGTATTTTATGTGATATGGATACCATAGAGTATACATGACAAAACCTTTGAAATTTGTGACATTTAATACTAAGGGTCTAATAGTCCAGTTAAAAGAAAAAGTGTCTATATGTACCTTAAGAAGTTGGGGGCTGAAATATTTTTCCTGCAGGAAACCCATTTAACAGACTCTGAGCATAAAAAATTAAAAAGAGAGTGGGTAGGTCAAGTCTTTGCATCCTCGTTTAATTCTAAGTCAAGGGGAACGGCTATACTGGTAAATAAAAATGTCCCATTCACAGTTACAAAATCGGTACTTGACCCTTCAGGGCGATATGTAATGATACAAGGACATATGTATTCTGAACAGTGGACGATGTTAAATATATATGCTCCAAATATTGATGATCACTTGTTTATACAAAATGTTTTCCTTCAAATCGCTCAATCATCAGGCTCACTCTTGGTAGGTGGTGATTTTAACTTTTGTCTCGACAATGTACTTGATAGATCTTCAACCAGAACATCTAAATCTACCACTGCTTTTATGAAAGATTTAAACCTAACAGATGTCTGGAGGCATGAACATCCACATGTTAGAGATTACTCTTTTTATTCACATCCTAATGATACACACACTCGTATAGATTATTTTTTGTTATCCACCCAACTTTTATACTGTGTGATGGATGTTGAATATCTTCCTCGTTTGTTGAGTGACCATTCTCCCCTTGTAATGTCATTGTCCATCCCAGAGAAAACAGGACAAACTTACAGGTGGAGGCTAAATCCCATTCTTCTTAAACAATCGGAATTCCAAAAGTTTATTAGAGAACAAATCGATATTTTTACTGCTACGAATAAATCTTCCTGTTCCAATAGTTTTATATTATGGGACACTTTAAAGGCGTATCTTAGGGGCCATTGTATTGCATATACTAAGGGATTAATAAAATCAAAAAAATCCAAACTGAATGAGCTAGAATCTGAAATCTGAGCACTTGAAAAAATATACCATACAGATCAGAATAAGGATGTTTATAGGGAATTACATAATAAAAAAATGGAGTATAATAAAATGAACACCTACCAGGCAGAGAGGGCTATTATTAGCTCTAAACAGCGTTATTATGAGCTTGGCGAGAAAGCACACAAAGTTTTGGCCTGGCAGTTAAAACGAGATGAACAGAAACGAACGATAAACGCTATAAATACAGGTAATGCGGAAACATACATTCCTCTAGAGATTAATGATGCATTTAAGCAATATTACACAGAGTTATATACTTCTCAGGCAAGTACAGATAGTTCACAAATGGATTCTTTCTTATCCTCAATCCAATTACCATGTGTTTCAGAGGATGACAGGATCGATTTGGATCAGCCTTTTTCTGCCTCTGAATTGATTGAAACCATTCTTTTAATGCCTAATAATAAATCTCCGGGTGAGGACGGCTTCCCATCAGAGTTTTATAAAGTATTTAAAGATTTGCTTGTGCCTTACTTGATGGAAGTACTTGACCAGTCTAGGATGGACAAATGTTTTCCAGATTCTTTCTCCAATGCAATAATTTCGGTAATTTACAAAAAAGTAAAGATCCGCTGAAATGTGCGTCCTATAGGCCAATTTCACTCCTTAATGTGGATTATAAATTAGTTACTAAAATGATAGCCAAGAGATTAGAAACTCGTCTTCCTCTGCTGATTAACCCAGACCAAACTGGTTTTTGTAATTGAGAGAATATCATCAAATAATTTGAGGAGATTTTTTAATGTCATTCATACTGCTAAAGAAAATCGCATACCGGAGTAGCTGTTTCTCTTGATGCCGAAAAGGCTTTTGATCGCGTCGAGTGGTCATATCTTTTTGAAGTGCTGAAAAAATTTGGATTTGGAGCTGCATTTATTGATCTAATTTATTCACTTTATAAATCTCCTAAAGCAAAAATAGTTACTAACGGAATTACTTCTGCTACATTTCCCTTGTATAGAGGATGTAGACAAGGATGCCCCCTAAGCCCAGCTCTCTTTGCACTGGCTATCGAACCTTTAGCCGAGACTATTAGATGCAACCCTGATATAAAAGGTTTTGGAATCGGCCCTGAAATGCATAAAATATCATTGTTTGCCGATGATATTCTTGTATTTCTTACTGATCCTATAAGCTCTTTGTCTAATCTACAGAGGGTGTTACAATTATATAGCACTTTCTCTGGATACAAAGTTAATATTGACAAAAGTGTCATTTTGCCATTATCAGGGTTCGACTATACTGCACTGGACAGCTTTTCCTTTAAGTTCTCTCCAACTGGAATTAATTATTTGGGTATTCAGGTAGATGGTAACTTAAAGAATCTCTATAAACTTAATTTGGCTAGTCTTTTAGAGAAAGTGGGTAGAGATTTAACCAATTGGATGGATCTACCACTCACATTACTGGGTAGAATAAATGCAGTTAAAATGAATATTTTGCCCAAATTTTTATACATGTTTCAATCTCTTCCAATATCAATCCCTAATTGCTTTTTCACTTCTCTTAATAGGTTAATAAGATCATTTATTTGGCACCGTAAAACCCCTAGGGTCAGCCTTGATAAACTGACTTTGGATTATAGGCAAGGAGGACTGAGACTTCCCAATTTTAAGATGTATTATTGGGCAGCCCAATCCAGGTTCTTAGCTCAGATGTTTGCTAATACTCCCTTTCCCTCTTGGCTGAATATGGAGAAATATGAGTTAAAAGAAGAATGCCCTGTCAATATTTTATATACATGGGATGATAAACAGATCAAAACAAGAACTAATAATCCCATGATTATTCACTCAGTTCAGACTTGGTATAAACTGTGGTCTCTGCTGGGACATAGTAACTTTCTTTCCCCTAAAACACCTTTATGGGGTAACAGATTACTACCAATGTGTTATCAAAACAAAAATTTTAAGATATGGGCAGACAAAGGAATTAAACTGTTGGAACACTGCTTTGAGGGTGAGGTTTTAATGTCATTTGAACAGTTAAAAAATAGATATCATTTGAGTAATAAAGAATTCTTTAGTTATCTGCAATTACGAGATTGTTTAGAGTTAAAGCAAAAACGTATCCTAAGATACCGGATTTGACACTTATTGAGCAACTTTGTTATTCTGATAAACCACTATATAAAACAATCTCTAGAATATATGAAGCTCTAATCTCAAATCAGCCTTTACATGACCCAGATAAATCCAGAAGGAGATGGGAACAGGATTTGGGGGTAAGAATAGATGGGGACCTGTGGGATCAATTATGTAAAGATGGGGTCACCTCAACCTTGAATTCTAGGTATAGATTAATTCAGTTTAATTTTTTACACCAGCTCTACTACACTCCATTTAGATTACATAAATTTAACAACAGTATTTCACCCCTCTGCTTCAGATGTGGTACAGAAGAAGGAACATTTTTGCATTCTACCTGGTTGTGTCCTAAAGTTAAGGTGTTTTGGGTGCAAGTATGCGATAGCATATCACAGATTCATGGAATTGATTTCCAATGGATCCAGAGGTGTGTTTATTAAGCAATTTTACCAACTCTAAACTCCGAAACAGACAAGCTATTAAGCTTACTGAAATGTTGTTAATAACAGCAAAAAAAGTATTGCTTTGAAATGGAACGCAGACACTGATGTGCCAATTGGATTGTGGTTGTGGGAGATTTGCAGCTGTGTACCCTTAGAGAAGATCACATATTCAATGAGAAACAGGAGTGACTTATTTCATAAAATCTGGAAACCCTTTTTGAACTATATAAATATAGTACCACATGACTTAATTGGATAAAGTTAATTTTCTAACTGTCTTACATTGTATCTCCCTTTTTGGTGTGTTTTTTTTATCTTTATTTTATTTTTTTTTTATTGTTGTCGTTTTGTATTTGTGGTGGTTGCCTTCTTTGTGTTGTATCTGATGTTTGTTATTGTATTTGAAAAAAGCAAAATAAAAAAAAAATAAAAAACAAAACACTGTATTCAGCACAAACTGGGCTACAATAATATGTGAGCAACATGCATGTACAGGTTTGTAGTTTTGAGAAAATAAAGTTTATGCTTGGTTTTTGAAAAAACTAAAATTTTGGACAATGGTCTATTAAAACAATTGTTTTTCATTTATCTTAACAATACATTTTTATTGTATTTATTTATGTATCTTTTGATTTTACTTATGATTTATCATAATTCTCGGTGCCTCCCCAACATGGCCTGTGCCCCCTCGGGGTGGTGCGCCTCCCGGTTTGAAAACCGAGGAGCTAAGATAAGAGAGTAAGAATTTTTAACATTGAAAAGCTTTAACAAAATTGATAAATAATAGCATTTGGCCAACAGCAGACATCTTTGTACAGGTCTATGAAGAAGTGTTACAAATGGGGGAAATTATGTCTTTGTACATGGAATATTTTTGTTCAGTATTTTCAAACAAGCAAATTACTATTTTTAGGGCCAAGCAGAGAATGGAACGAATGAGATACCTGAGTTAGGTTTCTCTTCTGGTTTACTGTTGACATGGTCTTCATGAGGATGGGGTTGAACGAATGAGAAATGAGAAAGTGAAAAGAAACAGGAGTAATGAGGAAAGACCGACAAGAGTGATCTTACTGAGCAAATGAGAAAAGCTACAAATTGAGGAGTCATGAGATTACCTGGCATTAATAAAAGGTAAGGTAAAGGTAATTGGCACAGGGATAGACTGATGGGTTTGGGGTGTGATCTTTATGGTAATAGCATTTTAGATAGCTCAGGTAAGATCTTGTGAGTTTAGAGTGGGAGAGAGGAGGTGAATTTTCTACCTTGCTCTATACTGCTGCTCTTTGCAGGGAGCTGTGGCAGCTGTCTGCCCTTGCGCCCTAATGACGTTGTCCTTGCCGAGGAATATTGTCCACCGTGTTGAAATTCTCTGTGAAGAGACAGAGTAGATTTAGTCAAAATGGAAGTAGCAGAAAAAGGATTGATGACTACTCTCAATTAATAAATATACAGCAAACACAATGTTTTAAGGTTAATAACATATTACAGTATATTACAGTGTACTATACTCCACTATGCACATATAGAGGCTCAAGAAACACTCTTTTTTCTGTTATATTCTATTCTGGGTGACAAACACGCCTGCGAAAGGCTATTTCTATAATGGCATCAGTTACATCAAACAACTTTTTCTTTGCTTATGTCATACAGCTGGGTGTCAGTATAACACCCATATAAAGTCAAATCAGCTAACACAACAAAAATTACAAATAAAATAACTTAAACCACCTTTCAAATTTGTTTAATTTTATTAGTTACATGAGTTCTTTTGATCAAGGAATTGATTGATCAAGGACAGACAGTGTAATAGCATACAAGCACATTTCTGAGAAACAGATAAATCTTTAATTTCATCTGGTCAAACACATTTCAATAACCAGCAGTGCTCAAACAAAAGCAGCAATGGGTACAGTTCTGAGGGGCTCCCAGCATGCACCTGTCAGCTCGTGGGGAGTTAGGGCAGGAACCCCCAATTGTGGTCTGGCCAAAGGACCTGAGGGGAGGCTCTCGCCTCCTGCTGCTGCCCCTTAGGATAGAGGTGGGCTGGAGTCTTAACACAGCCGCAGCAGAGCAGGCAAAGGGCAAAAAGAAAATAAATAAATAAATCTTGAAATTAAATACTGAAATGATGAAACAAATAATCAGACAAGGAAAAAAATTTTTTTTTTTATGAGTCTCACCTGTCACAATCAATGGTTTTCACGTTAGCTTTCTGACAGCTCGGCCTATCCAAACTGCCGGAATGCCTGTGCGATGAAAAATGAGTGATCGAGAAAAGAAACAAGCAAAAGGAGGAATGTAACAGCTAAATGGAAAGATATGATGGAGTTTAAGGCTGGATGGTGCTTCTCTGACTTAAAGATGAAACAGACTAAATATGCAGAACCCAATGTCCCATACCTTTCTCTATCAGGTGAATGGAAATTGGTCTCTGGTCGCAAACAAGTCGTACTGGCACTTCTTACTCTATCTAATGAAGGCTGAAGATCACTGCAAAGAGAGAGAGAAAGAAAGAAAGTGAGAAAGAAAGAAGAAAGAAATAAATCATATATTATATTCTTATAGAGTCATATATTAATCATAACCCATACATTTCACAGTGTCCCTTGGGAGTAAAATAAAATGTACCTTGGCAATGTATTCATAATGTAGAATGTTAAGTAAACTTTGCAGAAAAACTGTTTTCTATTTCCTCAGCTGAGCCTCAGCCCCTTACCTAATGCTGACCTCATCTGTGAACCTGAGAACACGCTGTGGAATGGCACTAAGGGGGATAACTCCATCCCTTTCTGTTAGCCGTGGTGGTTTGTTCTTTAAGCATGCAGGGAGGGTAGAGCTTAGCATGGGAAGAAACAAAGAAATAAACCAAAGCATGCATAACAGTCCGACAAAAGAAGTAAAAAACAACTAAAAAGAGACCAAAAATTAAGACAAATAAGATAGGGCCTTTTTTTTCTGTGAACTTCACAAGCATGAGATATGGCAGTGGATTTCAGTTTTGGGTATGATATAGAAGCTAAATTTATTTTTGCTTATCATAGAAAAATACAGAAACCAAGGTCTCTACATGCCCAAAGAGAAGAGCCAGCATTAAAAATATGTACGAGCACTTCTAAACTTGTGATGCAACAAATATTGCCAAAATTCTTCAGTTGTTATCCCCCCAAAAATTAAGTTTCTTTACCAAACACATTAAGGTGTTTAACTGAGCCAAACAGACACTTTTGGGAGTTGTTTTGAAATCCTCAAAACTAATTACTGATTACATTGATTTATACTGATTTACATGAGTTAGTCTTCTAATTTAACCCAATTTGTGTGGATTGAATTTTCAATATGGCAAACTATTTTTATTTTATTTATTTGATTAAACATGAGGTTCAATACAGTATACTTTATGCATCCATTATTATTAAAATCTCAAATAATCTGACCATGGTGAAGAAATTAAACACCATTTCCATTATGTAACAATACTGATTAATTCTGCTTGTAAAAATGTACTGTATAGAATTGCTATACAGTATCATTCAACAAAGATAATTAATAATATTCACACTGAGAATATACTTAAGCATCTACAACAGATTTAAAGAAAAACAACACAAAGCAACATTAAACATAGAAACAAAAAACTGACAGCAAGGGAAAACAAATTACACTAAGCAAAGGTGGAGGCAAAGGAAAATTTTGCGATTCTTTCATTTTAGGTGGCACTATTGCAAAGGTTTACAAGGTATCACAAATATTATGCTCAAGTGCAATGCTTAAATGCTCAAGTACAACAATGACACTCTGGCAGATTAAACACGCTTACCTGTAAATGTCTTTATGTATACCATTCACAAATAAGGGCATCTTTGGAGGAAGTGTGTTACAGTGCCTAGCTAATTTCCTAATTATATTAGCACAAAAAAGCATGCATTGAAAAACAATATATAAAAATGATTACACAGGCAAACACAAGAAAACACAAGTTTAAAATAATTTACATAGCAGGAATAGAAAACTGATGGTTTCTTTGAAAATATAACAAACATGCACCATGAGGTAAATCCTTAAAGGACAAAGGAGAACTATTGGCTGCTCAAACTTGGCACAAAATAAATCTGGTTAAAAAATATGTACCTTCAGATTTGTACTTAAAATAATTCTAAAAATATATGGCAAAATATTTGCTTGCTACAAGTGTATCAAAAGAAACATAGAAATGGAAGGGATTCTGAATAAAACCCTAAAGGTAACCGAAGGTGGTGGCTCAGAGTGAAAGACTGATTTACAACTCTGTATTTTTACCTGTTTGTAGGCAGGCACTCAGCACTCCCACCTCGGATTGATCTGTGCATCTCCAGGACCTCACTGAGGTTGGCATAGTGATAGTGACACATTGACAGTTTGACAACCAAACAAATATAAAAGAAAAGTAAGAGGATGTTAAGGGAAAATAAATACATAAAAAGGAATATGTGCACAAAATGATAGACATGAAATTAGCAATATTCGTACTCTTAATAATGGGAATTAATTAAAAACTATGACTGTTAGTCATATTAGTAGTTTTAGTATTTAGTAAAGTAACAGCATAAAACATTTTGTTGTCAAACACCTTTTCTCAAACATTAAATACTCCTGGTAATATTAAAGAGATAACTACGCATGAATAAATCCATACAGTTCAATATAGCATACAGTACAATAAATTCAACACAGAACTGCATGTAACAACATACAGAGGACTACATTGTTTTGTACACACACACTGTCACGTTCCTGTGTTGTCTGCCCTATGTTCTCTGTTTCACATACCACACGTCACATTCCATGTCACGTTTTCCTTGTTGTCCGCCCCGTGTTTCACTGTCTGTGTATTCCGGGCAGACGAAGTGGACCGTGCAGGCTCATTGACAGCGACAGGCATGGGGGTTTGCTCGCTGACAGGTGGGGCAGGCGTGATGGGAAGAGCCATGGGCGAGTGGAAGGTCACCACTGCGGGAGGTGAGGTTGGGTCCTCCTCTGCCATGCCCACAGTGAGTGGCGAGCCGCTGACCAGCAAAGTCTCTTCCACAAAATCGCGGAGCTTCCAGCCGCGCGTCGCCGGTGGCAACAGCTCCTTGAGCGAATCGGTCAGATTAGCCCGGAAGAACACCACCAGGGAGGAGTCTGGGAAGTCGGTAGCCCACGCTAGGTCCAGGAAGTCTCTAATGTGGTCCTCTACCGGGCGGCTTCCTTGCCTCAGGTTCAGGAGGCGGCAGCTTGCCTAAAGAACCGCTGGATCCATTGTGGTCGTCGTTCTGACCCAACCTCACCGCAGTGGTGACCTTCCACTCGCCCATGGCTCTTCCCATCACGCCTGCCCCACCTGTCAGTGAGCCAACCCCCATGCCTGTTGCTGTAAATGAGCCTGCAATGTCCACTTCGTCTGCCCGGAATACACAGACAGTGAAACACGGGGCGGACAACAAGGAAAACGTGACATGGAATGTGACGTGCTGAGTGAAACAGAAAACACGGACCGGACCACAAGGAACGTGACATGGAATGTGACGTGTGGTATGTGAAACAGAGAACATAGGGCAGACAACACATGAACGTGACATACACACACACACACACACACACACACATATAGACAATTTTTTAATTTTAAATATGTGTTGAGCACTGAAATAGCAATACCTGTCCTCTGAATATTCATAGTCAGATTCTCCAGAGCGATGTTCCTGGTGGGAGTCATGATAGCGGGAGGGAGAGTTGGAATGATGGTGGTTTTTGTGGATCTCATCCAAACTCCTGGTGAGAGAAAGAAGGGTGATGAGCACACATAAAACACCCTCTAGAGGGAAAGTTACTTCACACTGCTGTATCTAACTGTTACTGACAAATCCTTCCTTAGCAACTGTTTGCCATTATCAGACAAGCTCTTGCTGTGTGATTGGATAATTCTCCTATAAAGTTTACAGAAATCTTCCAAAAATATGGTAAAACATTGCTGCTGAACCATTTATATTATACTGACACAGGTATCTAGAGAGAACATTTCTGTATTTTTCTACCTCTGCTAAGTTTTTAAATAAACGTTAATAACATTATTTAATTTGTGCATTGATTCAGAACTTGTACAGGTGATAGTGTTCACAGTAGTTAGTATGTTGTAGAAATGTTAGGAATAGTTCTGCTTACTAAAACCAAGGTGTGGATTGAGGGGTTCTTTGGGGGGAGGGGGGGTCTCAGACTCCCTGAATGCAATAGGAGACCGCCTGGAAAGCTAATTTGAATATTCTAGGGGGGTCTCATTTGAACTCATGTGATTAATTAAATACAATGTTTAACTCTTTTAAACATTTAACTCATTTTTCAGTTGACATCAAAATGTTTCATTCTGTTCTGTGTAATTTTCAGCAGCGCAGCTCCCTCCCTCACTCTTGGCTGCTCGTGGGTCAAAATGTAATTTGCCCTTTTTGTATGGTGAAATATAATAATCATTGAAACTCAAGTGCTACAATGCCATGAGATGTGAACAGTTTATATCTAGAGTAAGATGCCACTGCGAATGGTTACATCGATGTGGAGCTCTCTAGTGTTTTTGTTACTTTTGTTTGTTTGTCATGTTTTTTGTCACTTTTTCCCGATCAGTAGCACCAAGGATAAACTGCTAAATATTCGGCAGAGCTTAGCTGACTACTTTTTTGATGGTGTTTGATTATTCAGACGTTTATTAGACATCTTAGTTGGAGTAGCAGCAGTGTTCTACAAGTGCTCCAAGAGACGCAAGCAAGGGAAGTGCTCCGACGCACTTGTGAAGCTTTGTCAACATGGCTTTAGGACTCCGCTGCAGAGTATTAATCTGGTGAATATCCGTTCCCTCGCAAACAAAATGGACAAACTGCTTCTGCTCACTGAAACAAATAAGGACATTTTTAACTCCGCTGCTCTGTGTTTCACGGAAACCTGGCTGAATGAAGCCATCACGGAAAGCTTGTTACATCTGCTGGGCCTCCAGCTGTTCAGAGCAGATCGCATCGCGGAAACATCGGGGGAAACGAGAAGAACTGGAACATGCTTTTACATCAACAAATGTTGGTGTTCAGATGTTACAGCATTGAAGATGTGCTGTCCTGATTTAGAATTGCTCTTCATCAACTGTAAGCCTTTCTACTCACCGTGGGAGTTTTCCTCGTTTATTCTGGTGAGTGTGTACATCCCGCCACAAGCATGTGTGAATTCAGCATTGCATTAGCTGGATGATCACATCACAGATATGGGGCAACGACACCCGGACTCTCTTATCATTATTCTGGGAGATTTTAATAAAGCTAACCTCACCCATGAACTGTCAAAATACAAACAACACATCACATGCCCCAACAGAGACAGAAATATACTGGACCACTGCTACACCACTGTAGGAAAAGGTCACAGTTACTGTTGTAACCTCCATTCCCTGAGGGAAGGAACGAGACTTTGTGTCAAATTAAGGGACACAAGGGGTCTTCCTTGGGAGCCTCGCGTACCTCTGAACTTGAGAAAAGGCCAATGACAAATTGGCAGACAGAATTTACATGTACTGCCCCCGGACATACAGGTATAAGGGAAGCGGTCGTGTGTCTGTCAGTCAGGTTTTTGCACTGAGGAGCCGAGAGGTAGGTAAGGCCATTTACAGTGGTAGGTCCAGTGTCGTGGCAGAAGGGACACAATGTCTCGTACCCTCCCTCAGGGAACGGAGGTTACAACAGTAACTGTGACATTCCCCTTCTGTCACTCACTCGACATTGTGTCGAATGAAGAGACACAAGGGGTCTCGTTAAAAATTGCCATAAACTAGAACGTATGACGTGAACTGCTGACACAGGTGCAAGCAGGCTGCTGCGTGCTAGAAGCAGCTGTATTGGCCACACGTAACCCTCCCCAATAACCCCATAAAAGGTGTCATATACAGGCCGTAGGTTCCCAGCACAGTTGCACAGTTGCTACATGACCAGCATGGGAGAAAGCCTGGCAGCTGCGGCCTTCTCTCTGTCTATGTCTCTCGAATATAGTGTAAATAAAAAAAAATCAAATCACTTTGTCACACTGCTATGTACACAAGTGCAACAGTAGGTGAAAGTCTTGAGTCCAGTTCCGAGCAACATAGCAGTCATGACAGTGATGAGACATATACCAATTACAATAAACAACATATATACACACAACACAATTTACATATCAAATGTACACATACTTACACAACACAATACTAATATACAATGTACAGTAAACACTACACACAATATAGAATATACATACAATAAAAATAAAAAATAAGAGTATGTAAAAATATATATGCAGTAGTTATATTGTGGAGAATATATTTGACAGTCCAGTGTGAGATAATAAGATGAAGATTAATAAAGTGCAGTGCTGATTATTGATTGTGTGAGATCAAGTGTTCAAAAATCTGATTACTTGGGGGAAGAACTGTCATGTAGTCGGCTGGTGCGGGTCCTGATGCTGCGATACCGCCTACCTGATGGAAGCAGTGAGAGCAGACCATAACCATTGGGTGGCTGGAGTCTCTGATGATCCTTCGAGCTTTTTCACACACCACCTGTTATATATGTCCTGGAGGGAGGGAAGCTCACCTCCGATGATGTTTCTGGCAGTTCGCACCACACTTTGCGGTTGTGGGCGGTCCTATTGCCGTACCAGGTGGTGATGCAGCCAGTCAGGATGCTCTCTACAGTACTGGTGTAGAACCGTGTGAGGATATGGTGGTTCAGTCCAAACTTCCTCAGCTGTCTCAGGAAGGAGAGGCTCTGGTGAGCCTTCTTCACAACGGCTTCAGTGTGGACAGACCATGTGAGTTCCTCAGTAATGTGGACACCGGGGCACTTGAAACTGCTGACTCTCTCCACCGGTGCTCAATTAATGGTGATGGGGCTGTGTTCTCTGTTTTTCCTCCTGAAGTCCACTACAAGCTCCTTGGTCTTAATGACATTGAGGGAGAGGTTGTGCTCCTGACACCAGCGTGTCACCAGCGTGTTTCATCATTGTCAGTGATCAGACCTACAACCATTGTATCATCAGCAAACTTAATGATGGCATTGGAGCTATGTGTTGCCACACAGTCACAGTCATCTGCTCTGCAGATGTCTGCTTAGGGAGGTGCCGCTGGCCAGTGCCCACGAGGATGCCACACTTCTCGTCGAGTGCTCCTGGGGCAGCTTGCTTGCAGGTTCATGACCTGGTCCCGAAGGGGGTCGTAGGAACCTTGGGCACGTAGCTCCAGGCAAGTGTCGCTGACAGAGAACACTTGCAGGTCCCCAACCCTCTTGATGGAAGCTAGCGCTATCAGTAGGACTGTCTTCAAGGAGAGGGCCTTGAGCTCAACTGAGTCAAGCTGCTTGAAGGGGGGTCTCTGAAGGCCCGAGAGAACACTGAGAGATCCTAGGAGGGGAACAGGCTTGGCCAGGGAGGATTTAGCCTCCAGCACCTCTAGAGAACCTGATAATCAAGTTGTGCTTACCCAAGTACTTGCCGTCCACTTCGCTGTGGTGGGCCATGATATTGGCTACATACACCTTCAAGGTGGAGGGGGACAGCCTCCCCTCAAGCCTCTCATGCAGAAATGAGAGCACTGGCTGAACTGCGGATCTCTGAGGGTTTTTGGCTCGGGAAGAACACCAATTCGCGAACAAGCACCACTTAATGGTGTAAAGTTGCCTGGTGGAGGGAGCTCTGGCTTGGTTGATCGTGTCTACAACTGCAAGTGGTAGGTCACTCAGATATTCCTCGTCTCATCCAGGGGCCAGACATGGAGGTTCCAGAGGTCTGGGCACGGGTGACAGAGAGTGCCCCGTCCCTGAGAAAGGAAGTTCTTCCTCAGGGTAATTTACCAGGAAGGTGTTGTAGAGAGGATTGCGAGATCCGAAAAACAAGTCCGAGTGGGCCAATAAGGAGCCACTAAGGTGACTTGTTCCTCGTCCTCCCTGATCTTGCACAGCACCAGTGCAAGAAGGCTCACTGGGGGAAATGCATACTTGCGCAGCCCCAGGGGCCAGCTGTGTGCCAACGCGTCTGTCCTGAGAGGGACTTCTGTCAGGGAGTACCAGAGCGGGCATTGAGTGTTGTCCTGGGAGGCAAAGAGATCTACCAGTAACATGCTGAATCGGCCCCAAATCAGCTGGACCACCTGGGGGTGGAGCTTCCACTCTCCGCTGTGTGAAACCTGTCACGTCAGCGCGTTCGCTGTCGTGTTGCGGTTGCCAGGGATATGTGAGTGGCCCTAGATGGCTGAGGTGCCTGAGCACCTGGTCCCTGTGAGCGCATAGTAACTCTCGAGAGTGAGTTAGAATGAGCCAGTCATCGAGGTAATTGAGTATACGGATACCCAATTCCCGTAGCGGGGCAAGGGCTGCCTCTGTGACCTTGGTAAAGACGCGAGGGGACAGGGACCAGTCGAAGGGGAGGACCTTGTACTGAAATGCCTGACCGTCGAATGCGAGCCATAGGGAGGGTCGACGTCGAGGCAGAATGGAGACAAGGCAGTACGCATCCTTCAGGTCTACCGCTGCGAAAAGTCTGATGACGAATGCAGGTTAAAATCTGTTTCTGTGTGAGCATTTTGGACTGGAGTTTGTGTAAAGTCCGGTTGAGAATTCGTAAGTCCAAGATTGGCCGCAACCCACCACTTTTTTGGGTACGATGAAGTAAGGGCTATAGAGACCCTTCTTCATCTCGGCTGGAGGGACAGGCTCTATCGCGTCCTTGAGTAGCAGAGTTGTAATCTCTACCAGTAAAGTGGTAGCGTTTTCGCCATGCATCGAAGTGGAGCAAATACCGCTGAAACGAGGCGGGAGCCTTGCAAATTGAATCGCGTAGCCGAGTCATATGGTCCTGGTCAACCGGTGTGACGGGTTGGACAGCGAAAGCCATGCGTCCAAGCTCCATGCGAGGGGCACTAAGGGGACGATATTTTTCAATGTATCGGGTGGGGCTTCGCAGCGGTGGGAGCAGGTAATGCCTCAGGAGAAAAAAGCGCGTCCCGAGGCTTGGGTGCCGAGAAAAGACCTAAAGCACTTACCTTGCTCCGCTCACCCGACAGGGGGCAGGTTAGAGACTGATGAGGATGTTCTCTCAACTTGTCAGCGCAGGCCTGCTGGGAATGGGCAGTCGTGGTCCGGAGGAGAAATAACTGCGTCCGGGGAGCCAAGACTGTGGTTTTTGGTGCCGTGAGAACGGCGCGCACTGGCTGGATGACCCAGGAAGTTAGGAAATCGCTCTTTTATTAGCAATGTGGGAAAACAAGGATTTTCCTGATGGCCCTCCACCGGGGAATGGAGTGGTCTTGGTACCAGCTCCGGAGTGAACGTCCTTGGGTCTTCCATTTCAGGAGTGCTTAGGAGCCTTCCGGGTCCTAGAGGAAGTCCTGGAAATGGGGGGAATGCACCGCCTGCGAGGTGCTCAACACTGGGGCTGAGAGCTGGGCCCGAGTTGAGGCGGAGCTGCCTGTTGCTTGGAAGCAGGGGGACAGGCTGCTCGACAGGCTGCCAGAGCGCAGTCAGTGCTGGGGCGGCACCGCAGCATGATGTGCGAGATCGCTTCTGTCTGCCTCCTTCCCGCTGAAGACCGTTGGTCAAATTCGTTGACTGTATTGCCGAAGAGGCCAAGCTGGGAGACGAGGGCGTTGAGAAAGCGAGCCTTGTCTCTGTCGCGCATCTCGACCACGTTCAGCCATAGGTGATGTTCCTGGACCACAATGGTGGTCATCGCCTGCCAGTGTGCCTGAGCTGTGACCTTCGTGGCTCTGAGAGCGAGGTCGGTGGCAGAGCGCAGTTCCAGCTGCACGGTGGGATCAGGACTACCCGAGTGCAGATCTGTAAGTGCCTTGGCTTGGTGAACTTGCAGGAGAGCCATGGCATGCAGGGCGTAAGTGGCCTGTCCATTGGTGCTGTAGGGCTTTCAGAGTTAGTGACGAAATCATTCTATAGACGTTGGAGGGGGTACCAGACATTCCTGCCAGGTGGCAGCATTCTCGGGGCACAGGTGGAACGCAACCGCCCTATCCACCTGGGGGACCTCCATGTACCATGTAGAGAAATAAAACTCTTTTAGGAGGGAGAACACTATTTTAGACAGAAGCGCTGTCGAAGCACCCATGGACGTGGACTGCAAAGCGTGCAAAGAAAGAGAACGCCGCTGGAAATGTGCAGTAGATCCAATAGCAGTGCTCAGCTAACAGAGGTGAGTGGAACAGTAGTGAGACTCAGCTTGCTGCTGCACAACCGCTCGGCTCCGAAGAAAAAATCTGATCCTGTAACTTAGAAGCTTAGAAGAACTTAGCTTAGAAAAGAATAAATTGAATTGTTAATCAATAAATGTAAGGTCAACAACAGTATCAATAAAATGCTGTGAACGAATGACGGGTCAGTTAGGTTGAATTTGTTAAGTAAGTAGATGTGGCTCACCTCTGCATAGGGACATGTGCGGGTCGTGACCGGGCTCTACACTGGTCTTCTCTGTGCGGTGACACCGACCGCGAGCGATTCTGTATGGCAGCCTGTCTCTCAGGTACCGTCAGTGTGCTTGACCTCTCCCTGTCTCGAGAGTTCCTCTCTGCTGCTTTAATACACATACATTCTGATTCATTAAATTGTTACACTGAAAATGATGCAGAATCCTGTATGTAGGGGTATCAGCAAAAAACACACATTCATAAAGTAACAATAACACAACCACATTCACATTTCTAAAACTACAACGTCTAGGTTATGTATGTAACCTCCATTCCCTGATGAAGGGAACGAGACATTGTGTTGAAAAAGTGACACTAAGGGTCTCTCTTGAGTGCCTTTTGCATCTCTGATCTATGACAAAAGGCCAATGAGAAATTGGCTGACAGAATTTGCATGTCCCACCCCCGAACATTTGGGTATAAAGGGAGGGAAATGCATCTGTTTCATTCAGGATTTTTCTGAGGAGCCGACAATGAGGTTCAGCCGCAACAGTTGCTCGGTTCAGCGACGTGGCCAGGAGGACACAAAGTCTCGTTCCCTCTGTCGATCACTTCGACGTTGTGTCGAAGAAGCGACACTAGGAGTCCAATTTAAGGACCACACCTGCCCAGACTGGGGGAGGTATAGAGTGGTGAAATGCATCACATGGGGTTTTAGGTCACATGTGGAGAATGGTGTGGTGGTAGATCCTACCTCATTGGGAGGGAGGAGTTGCTACAGACACGGCGACCAGGGGCCAGAGGGAACTGCCCAAGGGAGATGTGGGTCCACTCGCAAGGGGACCGTTCCGCGGAAGATACACACAGGGGGGAAGTCCACGTAGGAGCCAGACCCGTGGAGCACCTATTCCAGTACAGGGTAGATTGAGTACCCGCATTGGATGTGATCGCGAATTCATCCGCTGAATTCGTGGACTGGAGGACTAGGGAGGAGTCATCCAGGGAGCCGAGTTAGTGGGATCTCCTGGGATAAGAGTGCACAATTTTAACTCAGCAGAGGGAAACGGCGCTAGGTGCAAGCTAGGGATTTAACCTCAGGGCGCCCCTCAGGAACCTGATAATTAAGTCATGCATACCCAAAGACTTGTCATCTACTGTGTCGTGGTGGGCGGCTACATAAACCTTCAAGGTGGAGGGACACAGCCACCCCTCCAACCTCTCCTGCAGGAATGAAAGCACTGACCTAACTGCGCACCTCTGTGGGTCTTTAGCCCGGGAAGAACACCAATTTGTGAACAATCGCCACATCAGGGTGTAAAGTTGCCTGGTAGAAGGGGCTCTGGCTTGGTTGATCGTGTCTACGAGGGCAGGTGGTAGATCAGCCACCATCATAATTCCGTGTTTGCCCTGAATTAGCGGGAGAAACCTCTGCAGGGCAAAAAGTACAGCCAACAACTTTAGGCAGTTTATGTGCCAGCGCAGCGGGGCCCCTTTCCAACGGCCCACGGCTGCGTACCCATTGCACACGGCACCCAAACCCAATTTGGGTAGTGACCAGGACGCGTCGGGACACCTGCTGCAAGGGGACTCCAGGGTTTGAACGTTTGGCGGCAGGCGGAGGTGATGATCACAAGGTGCGTGCCGTGGTGCCATGCTTGTCTCGCGACTCGAGTCTGGAGCAAGTGCTGAAGCGGTCTCATATTCATCAACCTCAGCGGCGCGACTGCCGCGGAGTACGCCATATGCCCCAGGAGCCTCTGGAAAAGTTTTAAAGGGACCACTGTGCTCAACCTGAAGGCAGTGAGGCATTTCAGCACTGACTGTGCGCGCTCGTTGGTGAGGTGCGCTGACATTGAGACTGAGTGTAACTCCATGCTGAGAAAAGAGATGCTCTGAACCGGGGCGAGCTTGCTCTTTTCCCAGTTGACCTGAAGCCTTAAACGGCTGAGGTGCCTGATCACCTGGTCCCTGTGGGCGCATAGTACCTCTCGGGAGTCATCCACGTCAGACGCCGGACCGGTCTCCGATGCAACGGTGAGCTCATCTAGCTCGGGGGGCTCAAAAGGATAGGCAGGCTGGCTGTGAGGCGAGCCGCTTTTGCCTCGAGCCCGGACGGAAGTCAACGAGCGTGCCGGGGGGGGGCGGGTAGATCGCGGGGACGTACCCGGCGAAACTGAGCCCGTTGCCATCCCCAAATCGCCTCCATTGCCAGCCTGCCTATCCTCCTTCTGAGGAAGGAAAGCCGCGACCGCAACGTTGCCATGGTCATGTTCTCGCAGTGAGAACATGAGCCATCCAAAAACGCTGCCTCAGTGTGTTCACTGCCCAGACACACGAGACAGCGCCTGTGGCCGTCAGGAGCAGAGAGAAGGCAGAATCTTTACAAAGATACGTCCTGAAAAGGACGTTCAATGCCAGCTGTGTATTTGCTCTTTTAGAGGAAATAATTCTTTTAGAGAAATAAACTCTTTTAACTGCGCTGTCGAAGCAGCCAGGGGCAAAGCTGCACTGCCGTGCAGAGAAGGGAGAAAGCCACTGATATGCACCATAGATCCAACAGCAATAGCGCTTAGAGATGGGAGGAAACCGTGTGTGTGACTCACAGCTCGCTGCATACACAACCAGTCGGTACCGAAGAAAATTTCTGAATGAAACAGACGCATTTCCCTCCCTTTATACCCATATGTCTGGGGGCGGGACATGCAAATTCTGTCTGCCAATTTCTCATTGGCCTTTTCTCATAGATCAGAGATTCAAAAGGCGCTCAAGAGAGACCCCTAGTGTCGCTTCTTCGACACAACGTCAAAGTTAGCTTCAGACGGGGAACCACAGTTCATGCCAAAAGATTGTGCTGAACAATCAGCACACAACTGCTTCTGATTTACACATGCTATAAAACAAGCCAAAACATGGGCAGAACAAATTTAGGCATTTCTTTGTCATTCTAAAAATGTGCTGCAATTACTTTTGTGTTATAGGCTTATTTCTTGACATGTCTATTAATCAGTTAACCAACAAAAACTAATCAAAGATACACTGATACTTCCAATAACACCCAAAAGTACTTGTAATCAGTATCAATAATATAAATTAATTTCCCAAAGTACTGAAACAAACTAAAATGATACTGCAAAAAAATCAATGATTGGCTGGTATGTTACAACCACAGAAATTAAACAGCTTTAATTAGGCTAATCCTGCCAATCAAATCAGTGTGAAACAGAGTGTATACTAGTCCAAAACACCCTGTTTTATTTCTACATAATTTTCACTGTAACACATGGTAAGGGACTGACTCTGTTACTATCCAAGCCACACATTCTGTAAGAGATATGCTACAACATTCATTCCACTGTTACCAAACACTGCATGGTATTTGATATTTGATTTTAACGTCACAGACTGGAAATTCAAGTGAGCGTATTCTTTTTTTATTTATTTTTTAAAACAGACATGTAATGACTTTTTAGCTCTTCATAAAAGAAACATGAATCTTACATTTACAACTTGCAGTTAAAGTTGCATGTTTTTTTTAAACATGATCTTTTATAGTCAATAAATCTGCTCACATTTTTTAAAATTGATAAGCTCAAGGGGCTTTCAAGTTTTTTTTTATTTATTCAACCTTTATTTATCCAGGTAAACTGTTTGAGAACCACTTCTCATTTACAAACATGACCTGCTAGCTAATGGCGGAGAGGAGATGGTAGAGTGATGTAGCCAATTCAGGGATGGAGATTATTAGGAGGCCATGATATATAGGGGCCAATGGGGGAATTTGGCTCGGACACCGGGGTTACACCCCTACTCTTTACGAGAAGTGCCCTGGGATTTTTAATGACCACAGAGAGTCAGGACCTCGGTTTAACATCTCATCCGAAAGACGGCGCTTTTTTTACAGTATAGTGTCCCCGTCACTATACTGGGGCATTAGGACCCACACAAACCACAGGGTGAGCACCCCCTGCTGGCCTCCCTAATACCACTTCCAAGTGTTTGCCTTTGTCACAATCCCCTGTTGTCTGCCCCGTGTTTCACTTGTCAACTGTTGTAAACTACACTTCCCATAATTCCCTGCCCTCATCATTGCCTGTCATTCATTGTTCTCACCTGTCTCTCATTTTATCATCACTCTCCCTGTGTACTTAAGCCCCGTTGTTTGTTCAGTCCCGGTATGTCGTTGAATGTAGATGTTTGGATTTGTTTGTTCATACGTAATGTTACCTTTTCCCTCCGTGGATGTTTCTCCAACCTGTGTAATCTTTGGATGTTTTTTGTGTTTTCATTTTGTTTTCCCATCGTGGACATTTCATTTGTTCCAGCCTTGTTTGTCTTTATCATTTTCAATAAAAAACGCATTTAGATCGTCACCCCTCGTCTACCTTCACCTGCCCTTGTCAGAATCATAACAGCCTTTGTGTAAACATTTTTTACATTCATTCAGATGCCAAGACTATATCTACAGGTGCTGGTCATGTAATTAGAATATCATCAAAAAGTTGATTTATTTCAGTAATTCCATTCAAAAAGTGAAACTTGGATAATGTATACATTCATTCCACACAGACTGATATATTTCAAGTGTTCATTCCTTTTAATTGATGATTATAACTGACAACTAATGAAAAACCCCAAAATCAGTATCTCAGAAAATTAGAATATTGTGAAAAGGTTCAATATTGAAGACACGGGTGCCACACTCTAATCAGCTAATTAACTCAAAACACCTGAAAAGGCCTTTAAATGGTCTCTCAGTCTAGTTCTGTAGGCTACACAATCATGGGGAAGGCTGCTGACTTGACAGCTGTCCAAAAGACGACCATTGACACCTTGCACAAGGAGGGGAAGACACAAAAGGTCATTGCTAAAGAGGCTGGCTGTTCACAGAGCTCTGTGTCCAAGCACATTAATAGAGAGGTGAAGGGAAGATTCACAAAGAGTGGACTGCAGCTGGAGTCAGTGCTTCAAGAACCACCCCGCACAGACGTATGCAAGACATGGGTTTCAGCTGTCGCATTCCTTGTGTCAAGCCACTCTTGAACAAGACACAGCGTCAGAACACAAAAAGGACTGGATTGCAGCTGAGTGGTCCAAAGTTATGTTCTCTGATGAAAGTAAATTTTGCATTTCCTTTGGAAATCAAGGTCCCAGAGTCTGGAGGAAGAGAGGAGAGGCACATAATTCACGCTGCTTGAAGTCCAGTGTAAAGTTTCCACAGTCAGTGATGGTTTGGGGTGCCATGTCATCTGCTGGTGTTGGTCCACTGTGTTTTCTGAGGTCCAAGGTCAACGCAGCTGTCTACCAGGAAGTTTTAGAGCACTTCATGCTTCCTGCTGCTGACCAACTTTATGGAGATGCAGATTTTATTTTCCAACAGGACTTGGCACCTGCACACAGTGCCAAAGCTATCAGTACCTGGTTTAAGGACCATGGTATCCCTGTTCTTAATTGGCCAACAAACTCGCCTGACCTTAACCCTATAGAAAATCTATGGGGTATTGTGAAGAGGAAGATGCGATACGCCAGACCCAACAATGCAGAAGAGCTGAAGGCCACTCTCAGATCAGCCTGGGCTCTCATAACACCCGAGCAGTGCCACAGACTGATTGACTCCATGCCACGCCGCATTGCTGCAGTAATTCAGGCAAAAGGAGCCCCAACTAAGTATTGAGTGCTGTACATGCTCATACTCTTCATGTTCATACTTTTCAGTGGGCCAACATTTCTAAAAATCCTTTTTTTGTATTGGTCTTAAGTAATGTTCTAATTTTCGGAGGTAATGCATTTGGGATTTTCATTAGTTGTCAGTTTTAATCATCACAATTAAATGAAATAAACATATATATATCAGTCTGTGTGTAATGAATGAATATAATATCCAAGTTTCACTTTTTGAATGGAATTACTGAAATAAATCAACTTTTTGATGATATTCTAATTATATGACCAGCACCTGTATATACTGTGTTTCAGTGCAAACATTTAATGTAACTGACAATATAGCTATCTGTCAATGAATGTGTCTGCCCTTGCCATCAATGAAATGATCCATCAGGTACACACTATTAATTGACTATTGTAACGGTTACAGCCTGTTACAAGGCATACTGTCTTTTCTGGGGGCCTATGTTCATCCTAGCCACTAGGGGACATGAGTAGCACTCAATGTTTAGTATAAAAAAGGAAAGTAGTAGAAGTATTACATCCAGTGTGACTTGCAACATGCTGTTGGCTGCTATTCTTGAAAATCCTGGTTTGGGAAACTGTTTGTTTGCTGCCCAAATGTAAGTGATGTTATTTCATGTTCCCTTTACAAAAAGCTTCACTTTGATGCTGCGCTGCTAAGCGCTACGGGGAACAACTCTAGCTGTGAACCGAGCTGAAATAGTGTGTGTAACACGTCAAAGAACATTGACCGGAATGTATAGCCTCGGCTGATGTAATCATTAGATGCACCTGCGGCCAGGCTATAAATGGATATGTCACCAGGTGTCGTCAGAAACTCTTTTTTTCAGAGCGATTCTGTTTCTGTGTGTTTCACAACCCCTGTCAAAACTTTCTTTCCTCTGTTAGAAGTTAGAATCAGTTAGGCAGTGTGCAGTGAACATTGTTCTCTTTTCTCTTCTGTTTAGAAAATATTATATATATATATATATATATAGTAACACTCTCCAATCTTAAAGTTGAGTTTACACTAATTATGGGATCTTCCATACCGTTTCTAATGATAGGTTGTGGAGTAGAGAAAATAAATACCAACACTGATGAAAACCAATAAACCAAGTGTATTAACAAAATCAATAATATTTACAATAATATCAAACAAAGTGTATGTACATGTAAAAGTGAAGTCCAGAGTGCACAGAGTTATATACAGTGACCAGATCAGCCTCACCGGGAGTTTTGACAGTCCGTGAGCACTGAGTGATGAGTGATGAATGCCCAAAGTCCTCTGATAAAAGGTAATCCTGGCTACGAGCCAAATGAAATACCTCCAGGAGGAACGGCGTCTCAGCGCTCCCAGGTCAGTCACCAGCGTATTCCAATTTATGAATGAACGGGTTTGAAGTGCGTACTCGCAAATGAGCCCCGTTAATCGGCATAGCGGTTCTTTAAATAGAAACTGACAGTTACTTCCTGTTTACGTGGCAGGAAAACACGTAACATGAATTCACGCGAAGATCTCGCGTGAACAGAGATCGGGGACAAACACACAACAGCTGAGGGGAATGACAGATTACAGGGGAAAGTAATACAACTAATAGGCATAAATGACAAACATAATTAGTTTTCAGTCATTGAACCATATATAAAACCTTCCCTTATGTGGCCACGCTACATAGATCCCCCCCCCCAGCCTTCGGCATAGGAGGAGATCGTCCGTACCAGCGTTTCAAGTTAACCACATTTATAATGTCTGTTTTACATGGGTCTCCCCAGCTGAACGGTGTAATTTATTGGCCCCGTTTTTTTTAATACTTCAGCTGGACCCTCCCATTTGGGCGCTAGCTTAGCAGAGTATTTATTGGAGGCAGACGAGAGAGGGTGAGTTTTAACCCAGACTAGATCACCCGGCTGAAACTGCGCATCTTTCCGTCGGGCATTATAGTATCTAGCTTGTCTAGATTGTTGCACTCCTACTCGAAGCTTTACCTCCTCTGCCATGGTGTTCTGTCTATCAATTAGGTTATACGAAGTTTGGTCAGGAGTGGGGGGTTTGAGGATCAACCTCTCTAGTGGACCGAGTAGCTGTCTGCCCATCATTAATTCAGCAGGTGCTCTACCTGTAGTTTCCTGATGTGCGGTGTTGATGGCAAACCTTAATTCAGGCAACCACTGGTCCCATCTATCATGATGTTGTCCCACATATGACGCAATCATTGTTTTTAACGTCCTGTTTACTCTTTCAGTGAGGTTTGTTTGAGGATGATAACTGGTAGTGAGCTTTTGGATGCTTCCCCAGGACCTGCATAGCTCTGCGAGCACATTGGAGGTGAATTGGGCTCCCCGGTCGGAAATGAGGTACTTTGGCACCCCCCAACGGGTGAAGATTTCTTCCCTTAGAATTTTTACGATCTTAGGGGTCTTACTATCTCGAAGGGGGAACATCTCTACCCATTTGGTGTAATAATCCACAAACACCAGTAAGTAAGCGTTTCGTTTCTTACTGGTCGGGAAAGGTCCCATGAAATCCATCCCCCAAGTGTGACCTGGTTCTGTCACTTGTGTATGCTGTAGGAAACCGCTGGGTTTTGTATTGACATGTTTGTATTTTTGACATGTTTCACATCCTTTTACATACTCCCAGACATCCTTACGGACAGTTGGCCACCACGCCACCTCCAAGAGCCTCAGTAAGGTTTTCAGCCATCCCAGATGTCCTCCCAGCGGGTTATCGTGTACGTAGTGCAAGAAACCAGGAATTAATGCCTGAGGAACAACCAGTTGGAATTTATTTCCATTGTTCTTGACAGGAACTCGGCGATATAGCACCCCCTGGTGGACCTCAAAGGTAATTTGGTTTTCCTGAACCTTTCTGGTTTTTTGGGCCAGTTGGAGGAGAGACACCGTATTGTCATGACTTTGTGCTTGTGAGATTTCCTGTAACGTGTGGGGTATGTCAGAGGCACATTTTGGTTTTATTATGGCTAGACAGGGCACACTTTCACTTTCTTGAGATTCACAGGCTCGTGACAAGGCATCTGGTCCCAGGTTCAGACATCCTCTTCTGTGATGTACTTGGAAGATGAATTGCTGTAACCTAAGAGTCCACCGGGTCAGCCGAGAGGAGGTTTTAGGGCTATTGAAGGCCCACGTTAAGGCAGCATGGTCACTGTAAACATCAAACTGTCTTCCTTCAAGGTAATGTCTCCATTTTTCCACCGCCCAGACTACAGCTAGACACTCTTTTTCAGCCGTCGAATAATTCAGTTCAGGTCCACGCAATGTTCGTGATGCGTATGCTATTACCCGTTCCCCCTCAGGAGTTTGCTGGGTAATGATGGCTCCTAAGCCCACATCACTGGCGTCTGTATGAACCTGGAAAGGTTGATTGAGGTCAGGCTGCATCAATACAGGTGGGTCTTGTAACAGCTGTTTAATAGTCTCCAGGCTGGTTTGGCACTCAGGAGTCCAATCCCACTTAACTCCTTTCTTTTTTAGGTTGTTTAATGGAGCTGTGATGTCGGCGAAATGGGGAATGAACTTGTGGTACCACCCGGCTAATCCCAAGAAGCGTTGGAGGGCTTTAATGTCTTTGGGAGGAGGATAGTCAGCTACCGCTCGGGTCTTTTCAGGGTCGACCTCCACCCCTTTCTCTGAGACTATATGTCCAAGAAACTTCAGCTGCTTCTTAAAGAAGTGACACTTCTTCATATTTAGTGTAAGTGAAGCTTGGTTTAGTCTCTGTAGAATGGTGTTCAGGTGTTGGACATGTTCTGATAAAGACCTTGAATAGATTATGATGTCATCAATATAGACAAAGCAAAACTTCCCTCTCAACTCTGCTAGGACCTTCTCCATCAGCCTCTGGAAGGTGGCAGCGGCATTCCGTAATCCATATGGCATGGAGCAGAATTGGAATAGTCCTTGGGAGGTGATGAAGGCTGTTTTGGCTTTGCTACTTTCCTCCATTTCCACCTGCCAGTACCCTGACTGCAAATCCAATGTGCTGAACCAGGAGGCGCCTTCCATGGATTCTAAGATGTCGTGAATAATTGGCATTGGATAAGCGTCAGGTACGGTCTTACTATTCAGTCTCCTATAGTCCACACAGAACCTGTAGGAACCATCGGGTTTGGGGACCAGGACAACAGGTGATGACCACGGAGAGAAAGAAGGCTCGATGATATGGTCCCGTAGCATTTGTTCTACCTGCTCATCGATAATCTTCTTCTTGAAGGGTGAGACCCTATAAGCTCTGGATCTCAAGGGCATTTCGTCAGAGAGTGTAATTTTGTGCTGTTCCACAGATGTTTTTCCCAGGACTTGAGAGGTGGTATGAGGCCAATTCTCCATCAGCTTTCTCAATTCGTCCTGATTGTCAGAGTCCCAGCTGGGAACAACTTGTGTGGGTAAGACATGTGTGGCTGAATTCCAGGTTGGAGGTAAGGCATAATAGAGACTCACCGCAGCGTTCGTACCTATGTTTTCACCCATTAGTCGTGAAGACAGTAGAGGATTTAGAAGTGCAGTTAGAAATGGATGATAAACATATCCTTTGCCCATTTTTAGACCATATCTCCAGTGTCCCATATCCACTATGGCTTCAGCGGTTCTCAGGAAGTCCAGACCAGCTATAAGGGGAAAGGCCAGGTGAGCATCCTTCATCACATAGGTGTCCAACCTGCATATTTTGTCATGCCACTCATAACAGACTGATCTCTTGTTAATCGCCTGGTGCATCTTTCCATCAGCCATAATGAACCGTTGAAGAGGGCCTGAAGGGTCAGGTTTCGCTTCCCCTCCTAACTGTCTCCACAGGTTTTCCTGCATAAGTGTGTATGTGCTCCCTGTATCCAGTACCGCCTTCACCTCTCGTCCTTCTATAGTTATTGGCACTACTAGAAGGGATGTCATAGGGTGTGCTTGAGCAATGGATACTCCTGCTAGATTTGAGGTATGGCGTTCAGGTGGTCTTTTATTTGTTGTTTCATTGCTGTTCAATTTACCCACTCCAGCAGTACCGTCATGGGTAGCGTTGCATCTGTTAACAGGTGGGACTTTAAGTCGTGTTGCTGGTATGGGAGTTTTCAAGGCCTTGACTGTAGATGGGGAAGAGGCAGGGTAAAATTTCTGTACTTGAGATCGAGATGGGGTACTGGTGAATCTTATTTTTTTCATTTGCTTTTCCCATCTTGCATCTCTCCGCAGGAAACAATCAACCACCGCTCTCTCCAACTTCTCTATAGACCTCTGGAAATGATCTTCTAAGTCTGCTAAGCTAAGCGTCCACTGACTCCGGAAACTAGTTTCCCTATTAAGGGAACTATCTACAGACTGTTGTAATTCCTGTTCATTATGTTGTATTTTTGCATTAAGAGCCAATAAATCACCCTTGAGTTTATCAATCTCCATTTGCATTGTCTGTACAACATTTATATTCATCATTTCTTTTTCATCATCATCATCATCATCATCAGAATTATATAAAGAGCTCAAAACAGATGCTATTTCATCTGTAGGGTTCTGTCTGGTAACAAACGGGCCCGCAATGAAATCAGCATCCTCAGGCTCAACCGAGCTACACCTTAACTCATTCCCATCAGTCTCAATTTCATCATTATGTACATTGATTATTCCACCATTTGCTTGTGTCATGTCTTCCATTTTTATAAACACACACAAAAAAAACACTATCAACCAATAGAAAAGGCACGTAGTTCCCCGTACGGGCCACCACTATGTAACACTCTCCAATCTTAAAGTTGAGTTTACACTAATTATGGGATCTTCCGTACCGTTTCTAATGATAGGTTGTGGAGTAGAGAAAATAAATACCAACACTGATGAAAACCAATAAACCAAGTGTATTAACAAAATCAATAATATTTACAATAATATCAAACGAAGTGTATGTACATGTAAAAGTGAAGTCCAGAGTGTACAGAGTTATATACAGTGACCAGATCAGCCTCACCGGGAGTTTTGACAGTCCGTGAGCACGACCAAGTGATGAAGTGATGAGTGATGAATGCCCAAAGTCCTCTGATAAAAGGTAATCCTGGCTACGAGCCAAATGAAATACCTCCAGGAGGAACGGCGTCTCAGCGCTCCCAGGTCAGTCACCAGCGTATTCCAATTTATGAATGAACGGGTTTGAAGTGCGTACTCGCAAATGAGCCCCGTTAATCTGCATAGCGGTTCTTTAAATAGAAACTGACAGTTACTTCCTGTTTACGTGGCAGGAAAACACGTAACATGAATTCACGCGAAGATCTCGCGTGAACAGAGATCGGGGACAAACACACAACAGCTGAGGGGAATGACAGATTACAGGGGAAAGTAATACAACTAATAGGCATAAATGACAAACATAATTAGTTTTCAGTCATTGAACCATATATAAAACCTTCCCTTATGTGGCCACGCTACAATATATATATTTCTAAAAAAGAAAAAAAAAAAAGAGAGAATGACTGAAAGCCGCAAATGGTGCGTGTTCCCCTCTTCTCACTCTATAGCTGAAGACGACACACATCAGTTTTTGCTCTGTTTGTTTGCTCTCGCGTTGCAGCAGGGTGGGTGCGATCACTGCAGTTTGCTTTAACAGGCAGAGTGCGTCGTGCTCGCCTCGCTTGCTTCCGGGAGTCAGCACTAACGAAAAAAAAGATCGTTCGTGGGGCTCTTGCATGGATTTGGCTGAGGAGCAAGAGACGGGTTGATCCCTTTCTCTCACTCTCTCCCCAAACCCAGCTGGTCCTTCACATGATCTCGAAGCGCGTTCCGACGCTTCTTCGGATCATGAGGTGGATCGCGATTCTCTTCCCGCCTCCGAGCTTTCCCCAGTAGGGGTTCAATCTTCAACTGGCTGGCAGGAGCCAGTGACCTGCCAGTGGCTGGCTGGCAGCTGCTAGTCTGAGCCTGGCATGTCACGTGACCTGTCAGTGGCTGGCTAGTTGTCTGGCAGTCTGCCTTTGGCAAGTTTCAGAAACCATTGATTTTTGAAAGTTTTTGTGTTTTGTGTTCCTCCCTTTCTAGCTCATTTATTATGCATCTATTGATATGATTATGTTCTTTAGTATGATTGATGTTTTGGGGACTGTTATCCCAATATAACCAGTCAAATGGCCGTGATCAGACTGGCAGCTTACGGAAGCTTGCTGGACGCTCATCCAGTCAGTCGCGGCTGATCAGCGAGTATAACGCGTTGCCTGACACTCTCACTGCAAGGAAATAAATTGTTTTCTTATTATGAATATAATGTCATGCATCTATTCTTTTGTATAATTGATGTTTTGGGGACTGTAATACCAATATAACCAGTCAAATGGCCGTGATCAGACTGGCAGCTTACAGACGCTTGCTGGACGCTCATCCAGTCAGTCGCGGCTGATCAGCGAGTATAACGCGTTTCCTGACACTCTGGCTGCAAGGAAATAAATTGTTTTCTTATTATCAATATAATGTCATGCATCTATTCTTTTGTATAATTGATGTTTTGGGGACTGTAATACCAATATAACCAGTCAAATGGCCGTGATCAGACTGGCAGCTTACAGACGCTTGCTGGACGATGTATCCATCTATTCACAGAGTAGGCCTAACAGTGAGTGAATCTTTCTCTATTGTTCCCTAATGGTTAAACACTTTCACTAATTATATAATTATATTCAATAACTATATTGTGAACTACATACATATATATATTTTAATAATGAATTTAACTAAATATTTAGATAAACTTGTTTGTAACGTCACGTGTGTGCCGGGATCTGACTGTTTGAATCGCCTACCCACCCGACCCCACTAAACGGTGGTATCTTATGACGAAAGAAAGAATTGTGAGGTGTATGGCATGTTGCCACTTCAGTAAACGGGATTAAAAGAATTTAGCCTATAATTGACGTATGCTACGTAAACAATTGTAAACTATATCAGAATTTGACAGTTTCGAATAAACTACCCAGGGCAATAAAAATGGGATCTTACGAAGTGGGAGGTAGGCTAAGTTTTGTCTTAATTGTAGCCTTGTATGTTGCCACTTCAAAAATAATGGCAGACTTCCAGAACTTTACCGGAAACCTTAATTATAAATGATAACAATTATGATGACTTAAGATTATGTATTCATATTAATGATGTCAGCTTGTTTCAGATTGTTATAAGTATATGGAATGTATTTTTGTATCCTTATTTACTTTTGTTCAGTAGGTCTCTGAATTTACACATGATAATCCACAATCATGGCAGGCAAGTAAAGTAAAGTACATTTACATTTACATAATTTTTCTCCTGACTGCAACCCATTCTTTTGCCCTATGACCTAACCTCTGCGTTTCAGGGGTCGGGTTAGGTGCTTTAAAACATCTGCACAATGTAATGTTTACATATTAACCTTAAGACAAAACATTACATTATAATGTAACTAAATGATGGTGGCAGTTAAAAATTTATTATTTGTTGTGACCTTAACATTCTCATTCTCTTTTCATTTCTGAATGAACGCAAACACCAATCTAAAATAAAAGGTAAACATATAAGGTAAAGGGTGCATTTTGGGTTTGTCACACAGATGTATTGCAACATTATCATAAAGACATTTACTTTTCATGACACCCCTGGACATTATGTTTTAAAAGAGATGGTCTGTGCTATAATAAGCACTTTATTTACACTTTAAATTGATCAAATACAGATTTTTTTATATCATGTAGCTGTATACAAAATTCTAAATTTCAAATCTATCTTTCTTTTTCAGAGAGGCAATTTGTGTTTGCCTCAGAGGATGAACTATATAGTCTCAGTGAAGACACTAACTGTCCTTATTGCAGGACTGCAGTCACACTGACACAGGCACATCTGTTACAGCGGCATTTTAGATACGCAATATTTTACAAAGAAGCAAAAACTGGTAATTTACTCTATTAATTTATCAGTGGATCTTCTTGTTAGACGTTTCTTACTGTGTGTTTTTATGTTTTATTATTATAGTGAAGTTGATTATACCCTGCTACTGCACTGATGGGGTGCTAGGTCGGAGTCACTGGCATTGCCCAAAGTGCAGAAGTACTGTAGCAAGAGCAGGGGATTTCAAGGCTCATCTAAAAAAACATGGTTTGTGTTATTTTTTATTTTCATCTAGCACAGTTTACTTTATAATTTTGTATATGTAGCTGTATTTATTATACAATAATATTAATCAATCATAATTTCATAGAACTGGTACTAATAACAATTTTTTTCTCTGAATTCATAGGTTATGAAGTGACACAAAAATCGTCAGGTTTGACAATTTCTCTGTAACATCAGTTCAGTTGCTTGTTTTAGCAATCCATTTTGGAATGCTACATCTTTTTTTTGTTCTTTATTTCATAGTGACCCAACAACCCACCCATGAGCAAAAAGATTATGTTTCCGAGGACAGACTTTCAGAGGAGCAAGCTAATACACAAATGCAACAAGAAACTCATGGAGTTTTGCAGACAGAATCTCCAAAGAGTCGTTTCAAATGTCATAAATGCGGAGCTGACTTTTCCAACACATCCAATCTGAAGAGGCATGAGAAAATGCAACATGGCTTGGAGCAACCTATGCTTTGCATAGATAAAAAAAAATGCACTATACGTCACACCAAAGGAACTACATGGGCCAAGAGTGCCAGTCCATGTCAAGAAATCTCTACTCCTAGGACAAATATACTGTGAGTCAGATATTTGCAGAGACATGGCAAAGATAGCAGCCCAGAGTGGACACCCTGGAACTGAATGCCACCACCTTCGAAGAACTATCTCCGCTAGCAGCTACATTCCTCCACAAACACTAAACTCTGCATCTTTGGAGAAAATGTTAGACAAAGGACTAATTTCAAAGTCAAGAGCCCAGGAATGTAAGGACTTGCATTTGAAGGCCAGTGAAGAGGAGGTTGATTGTGTCTTACCTATTTTTTGGGGGGAATATGGCCTGTCACAGACTTACATTTACTTTTCAGTATTTACTAACCTCAAAGACAACTGGTGTCAGCTTGGGCGAACAATTGTGACATTTGACACAATGTCTGGTAGATGGCACTGTCAATGTAGGGGCAGTAAACACAGACTGAGTTGTGTCCACAGACACGTATGCATGTGGTGGATATTCCAGGAGCGTCCATCATTACTGAGAGAACATTCAAATGCAAGTCCTGAAGAAATAGAGGACCTTGAGGAGAAAGATCAAGAGAGGGATGATGAATCAAAACCATCAAATGAGACAGCATCAGCAGTGATTAAAATTACAGGGTACTTTTTGAGGTGCAAGAGAATTCCAGAAAATCTTCCACAAGACCTCATATTAACGGAAATGATGATACCTGAAAGCTTTGTGCCTAAAGAGACACAATGCCCTTACTGCCCCTGACCATGTTACCCTGACCTCAGTGAAGCAATCCTGAAGACAAAGCATGCAACCATTTATGCTTTGTTTTCTGTGCACAGAGGTATGTGTAACACTTAATGAGTTGTAGTGGAAACATATTGTTGTTGTATATAATTATATATATTTTATTTATGTATATTTTGTTCAGGTGTTGCAGTGTACATTAAGGAATGCCCTGTTTGTGGAACCCCAGTCAGATTCCAAGAATATGATTCTGGATTTCACAATTTCAATAACAAAGTGTTCCTCACAATCCCTCTGTGCTCACTTTTGACAACAGGTCTTTCAGTAAGTCAAAGAAAATCAGTGAATTTTAGGCAACATGATTTAATATTTACCTGAACATTGGCCTACCTACAATGTAAATTTGTCTATACCTGCAACAGAACCACATTGCTGTTGGACGTTTTTTGCGTACATTGGGGGAACACAGCAAAGTGTACATTCCTCGCAACAAAATAAGGAAAAGCTTTTTACCACTTCTCTGCTTTGAGGAGCTACACCTACAATTACTTTTGTTATCGCTGTGGCCATCATCCTCCTATTTTGATTGCTGACGCCAACTGGAAAGTGGCCTTTGACTTACCAGGTAGGAATTCAGTGTACCCATTCATGAAAAAAATGCTTTATACTCAAATGTTGGCAACAACAGTTTCCACTGTCTGCTCATAAAATACTTACTCTTTCTCTATAGTGCATCTCATGAGACGACCAGACCTGACAAACACCACTTCACAGGACACACAGGTGAATGTTTCATCTAGATGGGAAAACCCTGAGAAAGAGATAATTGCAACAGGACTTTGTGATGGTAAGCTGTTTAATATACTGTACTTCTTAAACATTATTATGCCTACTTGCTTTAAATTTGATTTACAATTCCTTCCCTCCCTCCCATACGTCCTTCATTCCTTCTCTCCCTACTTCCTCACTCAGTCACTAACTCATCCACTCACTCCCTCCCTTCCTCCCTCAGGGTCATCTCAAAACCCATTTTCTAGCTCCCTGACATACTCTGCCTTTACATCATGGATTGGTCAATACTCAAGAATATCTGATGTCATACCCAAGACTGAGATTTTGAAAGGCCTCTCCCAGAAAGACAGATTGTGGACAAAGAGGACAGATGAGGAATTTGATGAGGACCGAATTTTGCAAGTATTAGAGCTCAAAGGGGTAATACAATTTGCTGTTTGCTGATGCTTATTCTATTAAAAAACTATAAAATATGTTATTTATAGGTTTAATGTATTACTTTCAGTAGAGATGACACTTTGGACTCAATTTGTCATTTGCCCAAATTATTATTATTTTTGCATGTTTTCTGCATCTGCATGTTTTCCCCCATCACTATTAGCCTCGAAGAGAAGATCTTACAATGGCATGCAATGCTCTAGGCATTTCAGCAAGTGGATCACAGTCTGACCTCATTAATAGGCTTGAGGAACTTCTGTTGTATAAGGATATATATCCAAAAATGTTTGTGAAGCTTCACAAAGCAGGAGGTAAGATACAAATGTAGACAATTACAAGCATGGTACAGAATGGACAATACATTTTTTTTATATATCTGGACATTAAGAACATAAGGGAAGGGAAGCAGGAAGAAAAAAGTATATAAATGCAGCAGTTTAATAAAAGAAAAGAAAACTGTCATACTAACAAGTCCCACAGAAGACAAAAGCACTAATGTTACCTCCATCTATCATAACCATTTTGCCCTGATTGATAATGAATCATATAAATTATTGACTGCCAGTTAATGAAAAAAAACATATTTATATGGTACATTTGACTGCCAAACTATATAACTCATTGTGAAAACGCATTACATGAAATTAGCAATTGTTCTGCATTTTCCCTATTTTTTTCCCCACAGGAGGGGTACTGCATCTTGGGTGCACCCATGGTGTGGTTTACTATCAGTCACCCCTGTGGTGGCAGGAATCTGCCCGAGACCATGGAGATGGTCTCCTGAGTTTTAAATGTCCACCCACGGTCTTCATCTCAGATATAGCTGGATGTGTTGCCAGACATGTGAATAATAGGACTCATCAAAAGTTTTTTCAGTCACATGATGGCAGGCTATGTGCTCCAACATCAGAAAACATTTCTGCTGCATTGGAAAAAAAACTTACAGTGCAGAAAGAATGGGTGAATACCCTTCGAAGCTCCATGGGGCCAAATATACACGAAGACCAAACAAGTGACAGATTCACCTGCCCTCACCCTCTGACTGGAACTCGTGAACGGTACTCCCTCTATGACCGTTTTCATGAGAAAAACCAAAAAAGGCCTGAAGAGAGACTGAGGAGCATAAAACTTTTTCCAGATCTTGCCTGTATTGTTAATTCGTCTTCAGCAGAGCAAATCAACAAAGAGCTGTCAACCAGCAGGTATTTCCTCTGCCAACTGAAGGACATTCATTACATGTTCGCCTTGCGGCTGTGTTTCCATCTGCACAACCAGAGGATCAATAATAACTTCTTGCAGGACATTCAAAAAATGTCCCAAAAAGATGTGCACCTAGGGCTACATGGACACCTATTAATAGGTGTGGATGAGGAAACAGACAAAGGTAATATAGTTCATGAAATAAAAGTTCATGTAGTACTATACATTTTATTAACATACACTTTTCATTGTATCGCAATACAATGTCATATCATTGCAGAGATGTACCAAAGAACATCTGCAAAGTCATTAACTGACCTGTGAGCTGAACAGACAAAGTTGAGGAAGATATGGATAGTTTCACTGTGTCATTGTTTCCTATAAGTGAACAAAATAAGGTACAGACTGGCTTTTTGTATGTTAAACTTCCAAGGAATATTTTTACAGTAACAAAAACTACACTTGTAGTATTTTCTGCTTTATTTACATGCAATGAATGGGTTCTGTTTTTGAACTACAGGACAAGCTGAAACAACATTACATTTCCTGGAGGAGAGAGAGACAAATAATTCACAGATTTTCAGCATATGCAACACTGTATATTGCAGACTTAAGATGTGCTTGCCCCTCTTCTCTTTTAGAGGAAGACCCAAACAAGAACATGCCTTGGTTAAATGATAATGTAAGTGTGCTTACAATGTTCTTATGTTTGCTTTACAATTCTTTATTAGGAACTCAGTACATGACACTGCACACAGTTCATGTAATATAACTACACTCACATTCACAATGTACTCATCTAATTTGTTTGTATATTAAAGTCTGTCATTTATTTAAAGGCCGTGAACTGTCGTCTTGCTCAAATTGCAGCAGAAACTCAGCATGTAAGTAACTGACTATTCAATGGTCTTTGCAGATATGCAATTGTCTCATGAGATCTGTCATATTGCTCTGTGAATGTTAAAAACATAGTATAATTAATTTCAGTTCACTTCATGCGCAGGTTGTTGCCTTATACACAGATGTGTACATTTTGTGGTACAGAGAGTGGACAAAAAACAAAGCCATTTCAAGGTCACATGTGCAAGATCTTGAGGTATATATACTTGAGTAATTGTATAACAATTGAGGGTTTTCACATATATATATATATATATATATATATATATATATATATGTGTGTTTGTGTGTGTGTGTGTATTTCCACTGTAGAATGCTCAAAAAATCCTGCTCCCAAGAATCGTTGGTGGTAATACACCCGAACGGGGAAACCACTTTATACTCTGGGTAAGGTTTACAAGAAACTCGGTTGTGCTGTAACATTTAATTGATATGCTGACTATAACTTTTTTTTTATATGATTTATTCACAGGTTTTCGATGTCTCTGGAAAACAAGTGCGTATTTATGATTCAATGGAGATCTACAATTCTATTGAAAGAAATGACATGGAGATTCTGAGGTAATTAATTTCTCATCTGTAGTGTAGCATAAAAACGTTAACATTATATTACTAATATATAGAAGATGTGAAAGATGCATGACATGAGAACTCTAAAATCTGTAAAGAGAGGCTTTTCAAAAACATGGGTCACTGGATGGCTGGACTGTTTGCAATCCAGAACAGTGGATGCAGCGAGATGGTGTGAACTGTGGGGTATTTGTTTGCACTGTAAGGTTTATTTCTCACTTCACTATTAAAATGTTTTTAAAATGTGCTATTTTGGCCTGTTAACCGCTTCATTGTTTTTTGGTTTTAAAGGCAGCTGAAATGGAAGCCAAAAACCTGAAAATGTCTTCTGAAGTGCTGCAAACTTGTCAGATAGTACACCTGCGTGTTTACCATGCCACAAGCATGTTGAAAGATGTGATGACTGAAGTAAGACAAACAGGAATTAAGAATTTCAATAGAATTGGACAGAAAAAAAAAACAATATTAAAACTCATATGTAATACTGGACAGGACTTTCCGACTGCAATTGGAGAAAGAGAGGAAGGTGAAATAGAGACCAACACCTGCATGGCCCAGGACATAAAAGCATGTGTTTATCAAAACACAGGAAATAAGTAAGTAGTATACCACACAAATTGCAAGTTTTAGTGTAAATGAATGTTGCTGCTTTGACTTTACAATAATGTATGTTTTTAGAACCCTGCATCCACACATCAAACGGATGAAGTGGGTTCAGTGTGATCTGTGCAACAAATGGTTACACACTGATTGTGCTGGCATAGACCCTACAACAATTCACAAAGACACGCCCTTCAGCTGTGGATGTGATCAACAACCATATTATTTTCAAAGGTAAGCAACAGAACCATAATATAAAACAAAAGCTCACTGAACTGCTTTTAATGCGTATGTCTATTTTACAGCACCCTCACAGCTTTGAAACAGGGACTTTTGGTTGATACAGTTGTGGAGGATGAAGAAATTGGTGTAATTGTTCTAGAAATTTTAAATAAAATAGCACATTAACATGTTTGTATGAAACATGTAATAATTACATTTAGGATCAACATATGTAGCACATTGATCATTTATATTGTGCTGTAAAAAAACTTTTTTTTTTGTAGAAACTTCATCATGACCTCACATCTGGTGCTGTTAGATCACACAGAATGTTTTTACATAAACATCCCAGTTATGCACCCAAACTGAAAAACCAATGTAACCTACGGATCTCCGTTTTTGATCAAGAACAGGTAAAATAATATTTATTTGGAATAAAAATAATGTTTTAATAATGTTTTACATTAACTTGGTTCTTGCAACATGAGGTGACATCTTACCACAATTACTGATTTTTATAGATTCATACTGTTACAGATAATCAATATCTTGACATTCATTATAATCTGAAACTATTGGAATGTAATGAAATTATTCTTAGATGCTGATTTTTTTAAACACTGATAAGTGAAATATCCACATTGTTGTTTGTCATAGACTGAGGGAATCATTGACAAGGTGTACAGTGTTTTGGCATTGGAAAAAAACAGATTTATGTAGCCCTTCGTATGCTATGGAAGTCATGACACCTGAGGTAAATCACGTTTTGTGAAGAACACAATAATAATTCAAGAGCTAATGATAGATATTTGAAATATAGTGTGTGAATTATGCAGTTACCAATTGTACATTTAAAGCACAGATTCTAATGTGTGATAAGATTTTAATGACTGTGTTTTTTCCTTGATTATAGATAACCATTCTGAATAAGAAAGACAGAGGGGTTCCACAGATTCCAAGCGGAAATGGCCTTTGCAGCTGCACACTGTGTGTGTGTGGAATAATAGTTTTAGTGCGACAAGCAGTGGCCTATATTGATTCTTGTTTTTTATTTGTAAATAGATTTTGTTTCTTTGTTTTTATTTGTAAATAGTTTTTGTTTCTTGGGGTTTATTTGTAAATAGTCTTTGTAAATTTGAAAATAGTGATACTGTGCTAAGTGATTTTACCATTAAAGTTGGCATTCTTTTATTGAATTATTAAAAAGCTTTCTTTTATCGAATTATTTTAAAGCATCGCTGTATTTTGTCCTGGTGTCAGAAAATGGTCAAAGCAACGACAAATAGTCATGTTAATGGGATTAATTCACGTTTTTATAGGCTACTCTGCATCTACATTATTACACAACTTTTTCACAAGGATTAAACACAACGTCACAACTAATGGCAGTATCCGCAAATTAGGTTTATATCCTTAGAATGAGAGGCAGGCAACAGTAACAGTAAGCAACTAGTCATGATCAGGGCCATTTGATTGCTTTAATTGGGATAAAATTCTCTAAAACATCAATCATACAAATAAATAAATGCATATTATGTTCATAATAAGAAAACAATTTATTTCCTTGCAGCGAGAGTGTCAGGCAACGCGTTATACTCGCTGATCAGCCGCGACTGACTGGATGAGCGTCCAGCAAGCGTCTGTAAACTGCCAGTCTGATCACGGCCATTTGACTGGTTTAATTGGTATAACAGTCCCCAAAACATCAATCATACTAAAGAATAGATGCATGACATTATATTCATAATAAGAAAACAATTTATTTCCTTTCAGTGAGAGTGTCAGGCAACGCGTTATACTCGCTGATCAGCCGCGACTGACTGGATGAGCGTCCAGCAAGCGTCTGTAAGCTGCCAGTCTGATCATGGCCATTTGACTGGTTATATTGGGATAACAGTCCCCAAAACATCAATCATACTAAAGAACATAATCATATCAACAGATGCATAATAAATGAGCTAGAAAGGGAGGAACACAAAACACAAACACTGTCAAAAATCAATGGTTTCTGAAACTTGCCAAAGGCAGACTGCCAGACAACTAGCCAGCCACTGACAGGACACGTGACATGCCAGGCTCAGACTGGCAGCTACCAGCCATCCACTGACAGGTCACGTGACCTGCCAGTGGCGGCTCCTGCCAGCCAGCTGGAGATTGAACCCCCACTCGCTTTCCGTCCACGATAGAAAATCTATGAAATAATTGCTCGATGTTGTTACTCGTGCGGTTGCCAGATTGGACTAGCCATGCGAAAAAGAGACCCCCAAATGCTCCAAATTAGGGGATAGATTTTATCTTCCAGTCGAAGAAAGGGAACGCCTCATGGGTCCCTTCCCTTCTTTGATAACCTCCATGAAGAGCTTTTTTGCTCATGGAGAACCCCTAAAAAAAAAAAATAATTTTTTTTTTCTTCCCGTGTTCACATACCCTCGACATCATTATATTCGACTATTGTGGGTGTTGAGGCACGGGGGTATTCAGTGATGCCACCGGTCGAAGAGACGCTTGCGGGCTATCTCTCGCCGGGCTCGGCATCGTCACTTAAAAAGCCCTCTCTCCCCTCAAAGCCTTGTAGGACAACCTCCACTTTAGTGGGAAGGGCTTATCAAGCAGCAGGTCAGGCTGGTGCTGCTCTGCACACTATGCTGTTTTACAGGTGTACCAGGCTGACCTCCTGGACGACCTGAGTGTGGGTTCTGCGCTTGACGAGCAAGCCTCATACCCGCCTCTTTCCTGACTGAAGGGAGGCTCAAAAGCAAAGCGAGGCGTGTCGTGCTCCTCCTCCCAGGGATTGGGAGGAGGAGCCCTTGAGTCGACATCTCAGCTCATGCCTGAACAAGTTTGTGATGCGGCAGGCTGGTCCTCTCCGCTCACATTCATCAGTTTTTATGACAATTTTGTGTTGCGATAGGGTTCTCTTCGCACACATTCATCGAACTTTATGGGTTAGATGCTTTGCTACTCCGGGCTTATTACAGAACCAGCTTACTGCCAGTTTGCTTCAGTTCTGGATTTTCTGTAGAAAGAACTGTCAGCGGGCACTTGCCTCGCCACTGCCAGGTTCTATGTGGCCACTGCGGTTTGCCACAGCTTGGTGGGCGGGGTGCCCTCAAAGAGGCATCCTCATTATTGCCCGGGCCTACGAGGTGCGCGGTCAAGCTTCGCCAGTAGGTTTTAGGGCGCACTCTACCAGAGGGCTCTCCTCCTCTAAAACCTTGGCTAGAGGTCTCCCTCTGCAGCAAGTTGTCCTCTCCGTACACATTCATCGAACTTTATGGGTTAGATGCTTTGCTACTCCGGACTCTTATGCCCTTGAGTCGACATCTCAGCCCATGCCTAAACAAGTTTGTGATGCGGCAGGTTGTCCTCTCCGCACACATTCATTGGACTTTTTTAGTTTGGATGTTCTGCACTCCGGGCTCTTATGCCCTTGTGTCGACATCTCAGCTCATACCTGAACAAGTTTGTGATGCGGCAGGCTGGTCCTCTCCGCTCACATTCATCAGTTTTTATGACACGTTTGTGTTGCGATAGGGTTCTCTTCGCACACATTCATCAAACTTTATGGGTTAGATGCTTTGCTACTCCGGGCTCTTATGCCCTTGAGTCGACATCTCAGCTCATGCCTGAACAAGTTTGTGATGCGGCAGGCTGGTCCTCTCCGCTCACATTCATCAGTTTTTATGACAATTTTGTGTTGCGATAGGGTTCTCTTCGCACACATTCATCGAACTTTATGGGTTAGATGCTTTGCTACTCCGGGCTCTTATGCCCTTGAGTCGACATCTCAGCTCATGCCTGAAAAAGTTTGTGATGCGGCAGGCTGGTCCTCTCCGCACACATTCATCAAAATTGAATGGTTTAGATGTTTATGCTACTCCGGGCTCTTATGCCCTTGAGTCGACATCTCAAGCTCATGTCTGAGACCTCTCGCGTTTTTGTGAGTACACTGCACAACCGTAGGGGTCCGGACAGCCCCAAGTGCGACGGCGTGGGTATTGCGTTCCCCGTAGCGTTTATCAGCGCAGCATCAAAATGAAGCTTTTTGTAAAAGGAACGTCTCGAGTGACCCTTGTTCCCTGAAAAAAGCGGAACGAGATGCTGCGCTGCTTTGCCGCACTGGGACGTCCCAGGACTGCTCTTCAAAAAGAAGTATCTGACGACACCTGGTGACGTATCCATTTATAGCCTGGCCGCAGGTGCATCTAATGATTACATCAGCCGAGGCTATAAATTCCGGTCAATGTTCATTAACATGTTACACACACTAGCAGTGTAGCATCTCGTTCCGCTTTTTTCAGGGAACTAGGGTTACACATGTAACCCGAGACGTTTTGATTTTTGAATATTTTTGATTTAGTTGATCAGTTTTTTTTGTAAATATATTGTTTGTTTATGGATGAGAAGGTGATTTGTTGTATTTCTTTTTCTTGTAGAGGATTTTTTGTGCTGTTATGATTCTCCTGGATTTCTTACCAGAGGACTTATTTCCTTGATTCCCTTTGGAGGCAGTAATGCCATTAGCCAAGAAATGAAAATAACTTTTCTGTCAGAAAGACATCTATATGACCTCTTAAGAACTATTGACAAGTCTGGTCTCATCCTGAGGAAATTTACTTTTGACGTCTCGTGTACCTACCATAACTCATTCTCCAGAATCCTCTTACGATCGCCTACAGTTGCTATTTGGGGTTGTTTGCTTGGCTGGTGTTATTTTTTGACATGTGTTTATGTAAATATCGTCTACATACCAATATATGTGTGGAAAGAGTTTCTGATCTTATAGCTGTTTTTTTTTTCCATTTTTCTTGGTGTGATTCTTGAAATACATTATATCCTTCCCTGGGTATTCTGCAAATATGATCCCCCCCTTTATTTTCTGTAACTCATCAGTTCTAAGCAGCTGGGACAGTTATACTATGGTAAAAAAAAAAAAATACAAATATAAAACTGTGAAACTCTATAACAAATTGGCAGCCACAAACATTGCCTGGCACAAATTACTTGGATTTAATTTATCCAAGATACTGTATATTTACAGTTAAAGAATAATATAATGTTCATGGTTTACTGCAAGTCTGACCTCTTGCAGTACTCCATGTTCTTAACATTGGTTTAAAATATGATACATGAAACATAGTACAAAACTTCTAAAGCTACAAAATATCAGCCATCATATTTGTTTTTACAGACAAATATATATTCTACACCATTCTTTTCTAATGGCATGCAACAGAGGTAACATCCATTTCACAAGTTATGCTTGCCATTCCAGCTTGAAAAAGTGTTAAATATATATGGAGAGAGATGACTTACACAGCCATTCCTCCACAATGTCCATGCACAGATTTCATGTGAGGTGTTTCTGTGGTTCAGTTTAACACTGCTACAGCCCAGCATAGGGGGAGAGAGACTTTATACTGTGCTTGACAAAGTAACACCCTATGAACCTTTCTTTTACTATTCAATATTCAATTCTGATCATTCACATTACTTTCTGCAACAATGTTTCCTCTTCAGCAAATTATGAGCAAAACTTACTTGTATAGGAACTGCACTGCTAAAATGATCTAATTAGTATTCATAGGTATTCATATGTTAAGTGTGGTTTTAGCACACATACATTTTCATAGACACTGAAACGTGTAATATCAGCATATTGGCATATACTGTAGTAAGCATACAGCATGAACAATTTCAGAAATGTACAAAATGTTTACAAATCATTTGAGGTTTATGCAATATTAAATTCATGGAATGAATCAGTTGATTTGTAGTATTTATAATAAATGAGATAAATTAAATATCTTTAACCCCATTACATTTATTTATATTATAACAGTTTCTGTTCAGTGTGGTTTCCAAAGAAAATAAAAAAATGTGGCAGCACATTCACAAATAACTAAGTAAATGAGCGAAACACAAACATCAACAGTGTTTCAAGTTTTAATACTCCATCAGGTTTAATGATAATTAAAGTCCAGATTACTTTACTTTTATTAGTCACATCTGGATTTCATTCAATAATACATTTGCCATTTAAAAACTCACCAATTTTCTCCGTCTCCATACAGTTGTGTTGAACCTAAAATGGTACCCAGGATTTGTAACTCTCTAAAGTTGTATACATAAAAACACTTGATATTGTTTCTTTCAGTGTCTATCAAAAAGTACCAAAAGTAGGAACACCTATGAAAACTGCTGAGATCACGCTGGTAGAGCACTGCACAATAAATGGGCTTGGATGACCAGTATGAAAACAGTTGTATATATGACAGTAGTTGTCTTTGTCACCCTGTGCTGGGTTTCTACTCTTCGAACAGAGCAATCACTGCCCCCACCCACCTGAGGACACTACTGTTATACCATCATCATAATCTGTTTCAAAGATGCGATGAGATCCTGAGACACATACACACATAGCAAATTCAACTGCTGAGCAAACATACAGAACAACATACACTTTAAATCAATTGCACAACGTTATACCTTGTACATCCGAACATTAATGTGTTACCCTGCTTTCAAGGCAACTGTGCACTTCAAATGTAGAGGTGATGAATGTAATTCTTTCGATGTTGAGGTACTTTGGTCTGTATGTTTCAGCATCTTGACCAGCCCAACACCAGCAACATTAGATCAACCAATGGTGTGAGTTTGGGGTAGAACTTTCTGCTTGTTCAACCAATGGTGGAAAGTTGAGTGTTCGGGGAAAACATTTTTTTAATTTCATTTGGTGATGCTACAGTGGCACAGAAAATGCACACTTCACCTTTACTTCATGTGTTTTCCTTCACAGACACACATACCGAGTTAGCTTATACTTACTTTGCAGTTTCTTGCTGGGACTGTCTCCATGAACATGTCTGCAGGGGAGGCAGGGGGAGGGCTGGGTCATGGGGATTGAGGACACATCATGGGTCTGCAGTTTGTACCAGTGTGGCTGGTCATCTAACAGAGCTGTCTCCAGTTCGATCAAAATCTGATGAGAGCATGACAGGAAGAGAGAGAAAGAGAGGGGAATTTGAACCAAGAAAGAACAATTATATGGTGGCCAAAAGGATCCAAAGGACTGAGGGATACACACTGCACCTGAGAAGAAATACTTTTTGAGAGCAAGTTGTATAAATTTGCGGACATGCAAAATCGGCTTCAAAGAGCACATCATTATTTTCATAGCCAGTGGGATTTATAAAAACCCTTATGCGTTTGATGCTTAAGCATACTTCTACAGTTTTAAGCAACTCCACCGACAAATTAGTTAAAGGGATACTTCACCCAAAAATGAAAATTCTCTCATCATTTATTCACCCTCATGACACCCCAGATGTGTATGACTTTCTTTCTTCTGCAGAACACAAATTAAGATTTTTAGAAGAATATCTCAGCGCTGTAGGTCCATATAATGTAAGTGAATAGGTGCCAAAATGTTGACACTCCAAAAAGCCCATAAAGACATAAAACTAATCCATATGACTCCAAGTTTTAATACATATTATCAGAAGTCATACAATAGGTTTAGGCGAGAAAAATATTTTTTTGCGTGAGAAAAAGTCATTTTTTGCTCGAAATAATTTTCCCTTCCCAGTTGGTGACAAAATGCATGAAGAATGTGAATCACCAAAAACGCAAGTAGAAGAATGTAAAAGTCATCTGTTTATCACCCACACCTATAATATCACTTATGAAGATATTGATTTAACCACTGGTGTCTTATGGATTACTTTTATGCTGATTTGTGTGATGTTTGGAGCTTCAAAATGTTGGCAGCCATTCACTTGAATTGTATGGACCAAAAGAGCTGAGAAATTCTTCTAAAAATCTTCATTTGAGTTCAGCAGATGAAAGGAAGTCATATATATCTGGGATAGCATAAGGGTGAATAATTGATGAGAGAATTTTTGGGTGAACTATTCCTTTAACTGAACACAATGCTTATAAAATGTACTTCCTCTTCTGTCACTCACTCGACGTTGTGTCGATTGTAGTGACTCAAGGGGTCTCTTCTGAGAGCCATGCGTACCTATGAACTTAAACTTAAGAAAAGGCCAATGTCAAGTTGGAAGACAGAATTCGCATGCCCCGCCCCTGAAATACATGTATAAAGGGAGCGGGCGAGTGAATGCCAGACAGAGATTTTCATCAGAGCCGAACGGTTGTGTGATCGGCGAGCTGTGTGACACATGACTGCTTCACCTACCTCTGCAAGAGAGTTTGCTGTTGGATCTGATGGCGCATTCCAGTGGCTTTCTCCTCTCTGCACGCCGTGCAGACTCTGCCCCTGTGCACTTCGACAGCGCTTCCCTTATAAAAGAGTTGACTTCTCTGAAAGAGTTTATTTTCCTCTAAAAGAGTTTGATTCTGGTAAAAGCGCAACATACACAAGCGAGCGTTGAACGTCCTTTTCAGGATACGTCTTTTTTAAGATGCCCTTCTGCTGCTGTGTAGTTCCTGGGTTCTTTTTTCACGAGAGAAAGCCACTTCAGCCGCCCCCCGCATTGCTCCTTCTTCCCATGGGATTGAGGACGACCCGGCTGGCGTTGAAGGCAATTTGGGGATGACGATGGCTCGGCTTTGCCGGGTAAAACCCCACGAACCACCAGCCCCCCGGCATGCTTGCTTGCTTCCGTACGAGCTCGGGATGAGTGCGACTCGCTTCGTGGCCAGCCGGCCTTCGAGCCCCCGGAATTGGATGGCAATTTCGCCGCTGCATCGGAGAGCATCACATCGGGGTCTGGTGCTGATGACTCGCCTGGGCTGCCACCTTCGGGTCCGCTCTCACCTAAGCGTTCCTGAGGCGGTGCACCCAGGAAGCCAGATGTTTTCTCCGGAGCTGGTAGCAAGACCACTCCGTCCGCCTTTGCCTCCCAACGCACTATTACCTGCTCCCCCCTGCTGCAAGACCCCACCCGGTACGTCCAAACGATTGTCCTGTTAGTGCCCCTCGCACGGAGCTTAGACGCATGGCTTGCACTTTCCAGCTCATCGCGATCGCTGGCCAGGACCATCCGACTCGGCTACGCGATTCAATTCACCAGGCTCCCGCCTCGTTGCAGCGGAATTCGCTCCACATCAATGTGCGGCAAAATACCAGCACCTTACGAGCAGAGATTTACACTCTGCTACTCAGGGACGCGATAGAGCCTGTCCCTCAATCCGAGATGAAGAAGGGTTTCAACAGCCCTTACTTCATCAAACCCAAAAAAAGTGGTGGGCCAATCTTTGGCTTGCGAGTTCTCAACCGGACTTACACAGACTCCCATTCAGAATGCTCACGCCGAGGTAAATTCTAACCTGCGTTCGGCGTCAAGATTGGTTCGCGGCGGTAGACCTGAAGGACGCGTACTTCCACGTCTCCATTCTGCCTCGACACAGACCCTTCTTATGGTTCGCATTCGACGGCAGGTGTATCAGTACAAGGTACTCCCCTTCGGCCTGTCCCTGTCGCCTCGCGTCTTCACCAAGGTCGCAGAGGCAGCCCTTGTCCCGCTACGGGAAGTGGGCATCCGCATACTCCACTACCTCGATGACAGGCTCATCCTAGCACACTCTCAAGAGTTACTATGCGCCCACTGGGACCAGGTGCTCGCGCACCTCAGCCGCTTAGGGCTTCAGGTCAACTGAGAAAGAAGCAAGCTCTCTGCGGTTCGGAGCATCTCTTTTCTCAGTTTGGAGTTAGACTCAGTCTCAATGTCATCACGCCTCACAACTAAGCACGTGCAGTCAGTGCTTACATGCCTGGCTCACTTCAAGCCAGGCACAGCGGTTCCTCTCAAACAGTTCTAGAGGCTCCTGGGGCATATGGCATCCTCGGTCACGGTTTCACTGCTCGGGTTGATGCATATGAGACCATTCCAGCACTGGCTTCAGACTTGAGACCCGAGATGGGCATGGCACCGCGGCTCATACTGTGTGTTTGGACAGACCTCTGTTTTATGCGGACAGGATTCCCCCTATAACAGGTGTCCAGACACGTCGTGGTCACCACAGATGACTCTCAACTGGGTTGGGGCGCCGTGTGCTACGGGCACGCAGCTGCTGGCTCCTGGACGGTGCCCCGCCTGCATTGGCACATCAACTACCTTGAGTTGTTGGCTGTACTCCTTGCCCTGCGGAGGTTTCTCCTGCTGATTCAGGGCAAGCACATCTTGATCCGTTCAGAAAGCACAGCCACGGTAGCGTACATAAATCGCCAAGGAATTCACAGCCAAACCTACCACGAGTCGAGTGCTCCAAGTTGGGCTTGGGCTCTACAGGCATAGTTCCCGCTTCAGGCAACTCCCTGTGACGTATTTCTGCGGTACTGGCTGGTCCCGTGTCTCCCTGGGGCAGTCCTCACTGTCCCTCGGTCGCCGTGATGTAGCAACTCCTCTCTTGTCAGGCAGGATCTACCACTGCACCATGACCACGGGTGGCTTGACAACCCCTGTGTGTATTAACCACAAGTTAACTCCCCCCAGTTTGGGCAGGTTGTAGTCTCTGCAGGTCCTTTTCCCCCTGAAAGAATAGGAACAGGAAAGGACGCCTTCCCCGACAAATCTATAGCATTAAGATAGCCCCTGCGCGGCTGGTTGGCTGGATCCCATGCAAGTCATGTCACCTGTTTCCGTATGGGTACGGGGAACCTAAGAGCGGTATATGACACCATTTATTGGGGGCATTGGGGAGGGTTACGTGCAGCCAACCCAGCTGCTTCTAGCATGCAACAGCCTGCTTTCACCTGGATCGGCAGCTACGTAACACGGGGTAGTGCATGCCGTTTTTAAGTGGGACCCCTCGTGTCACTACAATCGACACAACATCGAGTGAGTGATAGAAGGGGAATATCATGGTTATTGTTGTAACCTCCATTCCCAGATGGAAGGAACAAGACATTGTGTTCCCCTTCACACGTCACTATCCCTACCACTGTAATGCGCTGTAACCGTATTCTCGACTCCTCAGTGAAAACCTGTCTGGCATTTGCCCACTCCCTTTATACCCGTATATCCGGGGCGGGGCATGCAAATTCTGTCTGCCAACTTGACATTGGCCTTTTCTCAAGTTCAAGTTCAGAGGTATGCAAGGGTCTCAGTAGAGACCCCTTGTATCACTACAATCGACACAACATCTCATTCCTTCCTTCGCGGAATGGAGGTTACAACAGTAACCTTGACTTTCTCAGTAGTGTTGAGAACCGAGAACCAGTTCATATTCAGAATCAGTTCGATTTAATTAAAAATACCGGAACTGAATGATGTTCATAACTTTTGCTGATGTGGATGGTATACAGTACAAATACTCTGACAGTGTTTCCTGTGTTACCATTAAGTGGCACTGAAAAACCGCAACTAAATCACCAGCGCGAACATAAGCTATAAACAGTTTAGACTGCTACTTGAACAAATTACACTAAAATGACTCATTATTTTTTTAATTACCGTAATTTCCGGACTATAAGCCGCAACTTTTTTCCCACGCTTTGAACCTCGCGGCTTATACAATGACGCGGCTAATATATGGATTTTTCCCCGCTTTCAAATTTTATAAAAAAAATATAAAAAAAACATTCTGTGGCGTGCTCAGTTTTTTGGCGTGAAGCTTTCATTAGACCAATGAAATTGCCGAGCGGGTTAAGGTCAAAACAACTTTTTTGTTTACTGTTTAGATTAAATAGAGTGCGCTCAAACTTCCCATCATTCTGATTACGGTAGTAATTTTGTCACCCTCACCATGGCAAAGACATGGAGAAATGCATATGATGCAGCTTTCAAGTTGAAGGCGATTGATCTGGCTGCTGCACGGGAGCTTGGTCTTAATGAGTCGATGATAAGACGTTGGAAACAGCAGCGTGAGGAATTGACTCAGTGCAAAAAGACAACTAAATCTGAGGCTATTTAACTCCGACACCGAAGGAGATGACTTCAGTGGTTTCAGTGCACAGGACGAGAAAGATAGTGACCAATGACTTTCTTGGTAGGCTACTGTTTACTGCAAATGTTTTATTACAAGCCGTGTGTGGCAGCGGGGGCGTGGTCAAGCGCCCGTCCGGGAGAGAAAAGCGGTAAGGGTGCTTACACCTGAGCTAAATTATGTCTAACACCGGTGTCTAATTTCAGTAAGCATGGGGAGAGCGGCATAAAATGCAGCAGCCACAGAGCTGAGAGAGTGACACACGTCAGTCTAGTGTTGGCACATAGAAGAATTGAGAAACTTTATAAAATTGATTGTAAACATTGCTGTGGCCATTAAAAGCCTTACCTGGAACGTCAAGTGCCCTGCTGAAAACTGTCACACTGGTGCCCGTGTGACAGTTTTCCCAAGAAGGACACGTGAAGCAGGGCACTTGAAATTAGACACCGGTGTTAGACATAATTCAGCGCAGGTGTAAGCGCCCTTACAGCTTTTCTCTCCCGGACGGGCGCTTGACCACGCCCCCGCTGCCACACCGTGTTTCGTTAAAGCCTATTTATTTTTGTTTCAAGCCGTGTTTCGTTAAAGCCTGAGTAAAGTTCATTTGTTTCAATGTACCGGTAGGCACCTGCGGCTTATAGACAGGTGCGGCTTATTTATGTTCAAAATAATATTTTATTTAAAAATCAGTGGGTGCGGCTTATATTCAGGTGCGCTCAATAGTCCGGAAATTACGGTAATAACTTATTGAACCTCAAGTCATTTATTTATCATGTCTCAAAATCAACAATTCTTTTTTTTTTTTTACTGTGTTATGTGCCATTAAGGCTTATGAGGCTTGAATGAGTGTAATTACTGGTTTATTTTTGATATGACAATGACCAAATTTACATGCACTTAAACTGATTATTAATGATTTCCTTAAACCAATTAAGGGATTTAGAGAAAGCGGTTTAACACACCTCGGTTTCTCTTGGAGAATGTGGCTTAATGTGGTCATGTAAACACATAAGTGCACTGTAAAAAATAATACACTAGATCTACTCAATAATATTGTGGCAACAGATTACAAGCAATGTTATTAATTAAATTCAACAACACTTAAGAATGGAGTTAGAATTAATCAAATTATCTCCTTACAAATAAACCATTAAAAATGAGTAACTGCAAATAGCACACAAACAAATTAAGTACAATTTAAAAAAAAATTATTGGTTTCCTTAGTCAAAAAAAATACTTTGCTAATAAAGACTACTTAATGGAATTGTTTTGATTTTAACACAAAATAAGTTGGTATTATTATTTTTAATGAGTGGATTAATTAAAATAATTTAATTAAATCTGATTTCAGGTATGAAACAGACATAGACGTCAAAGATGAATTACAAACTTCTTTATTATTGCCAACAAGTGACAAAAATAGGATCTATTAGTATTCTCAGAGTGAACATTCACTACTCCATCAACAGAACTGCATCTTTTTTGCAATGACCTTTTAAGGCACATCAATTCACACAGGATGAGAAAAGTGCAAGTTTTCATTTTAAAACAGCAGTGTAGACTCTTTGACAGCTTTGAAGCATCAAGCTCCAAGATATAATTTGGAGGCCCGGATAATGAAGATTCAGTGCATTCAGTAGGTCAAACCAAAGAGGACACAGCAAGCCCTGTGAACACAGTCAAGGCCTTTAAGAACTTTTACCCTCTCGACAACTCTACAAGTAACAGTCAGTTGGACACTGAAATAGTAAATGTGACAAAGAAAGGAGTCTCTGAGTGAACATCACTAATATTGATCAACAGAACTGTTGTTTATGTATTTTTCACCCTCTTAGGCCAAGGTGTCAATTCACACTGGATGAGAACAGTTGAAGTTAGCAGAACAAATTTTTCGGTGTCTCTTTCTAGGAACAAAATGTTCAAATAATTGCTCAAATGTGAGGTCTTTGTTTGGCAACATGGAACCACAAAACAGATTATACTACAAACAATCTTATTTTAAGACAGCAGTTTAGACCTGAGTGACTGGACTCTGTTTGACAGCTTTGAAGCATCCAGCTCCAAGAGAAGTTTCTGAAATACCTCAAAGGTATATTTTAGATGCCTGGGATAATGGAGATTCAGTGCATAGGTCAAACCAAAGAGGACACAGCAAGCCCTGGGAACACCTTCAAGGCCTGTAAGAACTTTCACACCCTCGATAACGATTCCAGTGTCCTTTGGACTGTCACTTGAAGCTCCTGTCCTGGTCACAATTACTGCCATCACAAGCCGTACAATTCCTGTTTGTTCTTCATTGTCCTGCAACATTAAACAACAGTGAGACTCAAAACCTAAGAAATACTGATCAAAAGAGAAAATCTGAAATTCTATCTGTATCTTAAAACACTGATCAAACAAATTAAGTCCAATCAACAATATTATGGACTATTATGGACTCTTGGGGAAGTAACCAACATTAATTTTGATTTAAATTCACACATCTGGTATATTGAAATTAAGATGGCATACGTTGAATTCTTTGATGAGATCTCCTGAATGTTCCCCAAGAAATTCTATCATGCAGCGGATGACCGCCTCTCTTGTCATATCAACAGAACACTGCTCATCCTAAAAGAAATAAAAAATGAATTAAATGATATCTCCTCCTTGTAGAGGTTTCTTTAATTTAGTGGTGCAAGTAATGTCAATAGGTGAGCAAGAGGACTATCCAAGCCTGGTTTCTCACAAGGTTTTTTGTCTCCTTAATGTTTTGTTGGCTTGTCCTTTGGCTTGATCAGATGTGCTTAAAAAGTTAATATTTAGTACATTTTATCAACTAACCTGTGCTTGACACTACTAAACAGAGGTTGCAGAATAACTTAAATGGCACTGTATCATCTTCAGTACAGCTGATTCACAGTTGAAATTGAAGTTGTTATTATCATTTAAAATGTATTAATTCTTGTTTATTACTGTAAAATTGCTTTGAAGCTAACTGTATTGTATAAAGTGCTATATAAATAAACATGACGACTTCTTGAATGTTTTCTGTGAAAGTTCATGAAATTAACTTAAGGCAACAACACAGCTCACTTAATTGTTCTCACATATTTGTCAGCTTGAGTGCGAGTACCTGTCATGTTTACAATTTAAAGGGGTCCTACTATGCTTTTTCACTTTTTCAACTTCAGTTAGTCTGATCTTTTTTATGCTCAAACAGCAACATTACAAAGTCCACTACAAAGGGAAATATTTTCTCTAAAGAATCCACTTGAACTACGACTTGTTTGAACAATGTGTTTTTTCCGGATCTTATTAAGTCATAATATTACTCATTTAAATAATCCCACCCAGTTTCCAAAACTCACTTGTTAGAACTTCCTAAGCCTGACGAACTTATGAGTGGTTAAAATTTATTTTATTAATTAATTTAACTGCTCCTGAACATTATAACCCCAACGTTTATCTGTGTGCTGCACATTTTACGGAGAACAGCTTCCAGAACCTATGAGAGTACAATGCAGGCTACGCAAAAAAGCTTCTGAAATGGAGCAGTTCCCACTTTGTCGAGACAATCTGTTGTTTGTGGATCACAACTTGTAAGTATGTCTTATTATTTGTAGCTGGGTTTTCTATTAACAGTTTGGTCGCCTGTTAGCCAATATTTGTGTTGATGTAGTGTTTACTGTAGCTTTTGTAAGGTCTTGCTTTTGTAAGATGGTTCACCACCCCTTAGGAAAATTAACGTCTAGGTTACGTATGTAACCCCCATTCCCCGATGGAGGGAACGAGACGTTGTGTCAGAGAAGCGACACTAGGGGTCTCTCGAGCGCCGATATTCACCTCTGAACTATGAAAAAAGGCCAATGAGAGTTGGCACCCAGCATTTGCATGTCCCGGAGGAGCCGGAAATGGTCTGGCCACAACAGTGGCTCGGCTCAGCGACGTGGCAGGGGAGACACAAAGTCTCGTTCCCTCCATCGGGGAACGGGGGTTACATACGTAACCTAGACGTTCCCCTTCTGTCGCTCTCTCCACATTGTGTCAGAGAAGTGACACTAGGGGTCCACTTATAAAAGTGCCATGCGCTGAGCCATGTACGTGAACTGCTGATACAGGAGCGAGCAGGTATTCTTACGTGCAGGACGACCAACTGTATCAGGCTGCACGTACCCTTCCCCAATGCCCCATTTAAGCCATCAGGATTCCTTATCGTTACCCTGGAGGGGGGAACAAGGTGCTGGCCGCCAACCTGGGAATGGGCCAAGCCTGGCCTCTTTTCTCTCTATGTTTCTCACATAGAGCAACTAAGGCCGGGGCCCTTACACGCATTGAGGGAAGGGGGTCTTAGCCCTTATTCGGGGCGGAGAAGACCCTGCGGAGGCCACGTCTACCCGAGAGGGGAAGCAAGTTTAAGTGGCAAAACCATCAGAGGCCTGACTTAGGGCCTATGTGGAAAAGTTGGTGCGGTGGTGGATCCAGCCTCATAGAGGGGGGAACATACAGCACGGCAACCGAGGCAGCCGTGACTGCTTAAGGGAAACACGGGAGTCCGCTCGCCATACCTGCGGAGCACCTATACCAGTACAGGGTAGCTTGCGGTACCCGTAGTGGCTTGGGTCGGCGAGTTCCTCCGCTGAACTGCGACCCACGAGGGCTAGGGAGGAATCAACCAGTGTCCCAAACCTGAGATCTCCTGGGAATGAATGCGCACTGTTTCCCCTGGTTAGGGGGAAGGGCGCTAGGTGCAAGCGATTCACCTGGTCAGATCGTGGGCGTGCTACCGAGTTGTACGGGCTCGGTACCTGAGAAAACACGGGACGATACTGACTCAACTCGGAAATTGTAGAATCTCGCAAAAATGTTAGGTGTGGCCCAGCCCGCTACTCTACAAATGTCTGCTAGGGCAGTGCCCCTAGCCAGTGCCCATGAGGACGCAACACTCCTGGTGGAGTGGGCTCGGACCAGCAAGGGGGGGCACGGCCTGGGTGTGATAAGCCAGGGAAATGGCGTCGACAACCCAGTGGGCGAGTCTCTGCTTGGAGACAGCGTCCCCTTTCTGCTGTCCCCCAAAGCAGACGAAGAGCTGCTCAGAGCGTCTGGTGCTCTGTGTGCGGTCCAGATAAATACGCAAAGCGCGTACTGGACACAGCAGTGAAAGGGCTGTGTCTGCCTCCTCCCGGGGCAGCGCTTGCAGGTTCACTACCTGAACCCTGAAGGGTGTGGTAGGAACCTTGGGCACTTAGCGCAGTCGCGGCCTTAGGATCACGAAAGTGTCTGCCGGACCGAACTCCAGGCAAGCGTCGCTAACAGAGAACGCATGCAGGTCCCCAACCCTCTTTCATTTCATTTCATTTTATTTGGTTTATCATTAACAAATATACAATAACAAATATTCAACTCATCATATACATAACTTTTGATTAAACCAAAGGGTATAGGCTGAAGCTCAAGGCTTATTGACCCCTATCCCTCTCAATTTTTACAACAGTCAAACAGTGCTCAATTCTCTTACAAACACTTGAAACAACAAAGTCATAGATATTAATTACCCAAAACCTATCTATATGAAAGTATCATCTTGTTTCTTAGGAGGCGTTTAAATGGAAAGGCTCTTTAAGGAAGCGAGCGCGATCAGCAGGGCGGTCTTGAGAGAGAGGGCCCTGAGTCCAACTGAGTCAAGCGGCTCGAAGGGGGGTCTCTGGAGTCCCGTAAGGACGACCGAGAGATCCCAGGAGGGGAACAGGTTAGGCCGGGAGGGAGTTATCCTCCAGGCACCTTTTAGGAACCTGACGATTAAGTCGTGCTTACCAAGAGACTTGCCATCTACTGTGTCATGGTGGGCTGCGATAGTGGCGACATACACCTTGAGGGTGGAGGGGGACAGCCTCCTCTCCAGCCTCTCCTGAAGAAACACGAGCACTGACCTAACTGTGCACTTCTGCGGGTCTTCGGCCCGGGAAGAACACCAGTCCGCAAACAGATGCCACTTTAGAGCGTAAAGATGCCTGGTAGAGGGGGCTCTGGCTTGATTTATTGTATCTAAGATGGTCGATGGTAGGCCGGCTAGATCTTCCGCATCCCGTCCAAGGGCCAGACGTGGAAGTTCCAGAGGTCTGGGTGCAGGTGCCAGAGCGTGCCCCGTCCCTGAGAAAGAAGGTCCTTCCTCAGGGGAATTCGCCAGGGAGGGGCTGTCGTGAGGAGCGTGAGGTCCGAAAAACAAGTCCGGGTGGGCCAGTAAGGGGCTACAAGAATGACTTGCTCCTCGTCCTCCCTGACCTTGCATAGCACCTGTGCAAGAAGGCTCACTGGGGAAAATGCGTACTTGCGCAGCCCCACAGTTCAGCTGTGTGCCAACGCGTCTGCCCCAAGGGGAGCCTCTGTCCGGGCATACCAGAGCGGGCAGTGGGAGGTTTCTTGGGAGGCAAACAGGTCTACCTGAGCCTTGCCGAACTGGTCCCAAATCAGCTGGACCGACTGGGGGTGGAGCCTCCACTCTCCGCCAGGCAAGCTTTGTCTTGACAGCGCGTCCGCTATCACATTGAGGTTGCCGGGGATGTGAGTGGCGCGCAGTGACTTGAGTCGCTGCTGACTCCATAGGAGGAGACGACGGGCGAGCTGTGACATGTGGAGGGAGCGTACTCCGCCTTGGCGGTTTATGTAGGCTACGACCGTGGTGCTGTCTGTCGTGACTAGGACGTGTTTGTTCCGAATTAACGGGAGAAACTTCTGCAGGGCCAGAAAAACAGCCAGCAGCTCTAGGTAGTTGATGTGCCAGCGCAGCGGGCCTCGGTTCCACCGGCCTGCGGCTGCGTGCCCGTTGCATACGGCGCCCCAACCCAATTTGGAGGCGTCGGTTGTGACCAGAACGCGTCGGGAACCTGCTGCAAGGGTACTCCTGCCCTTAGAAAGCAGAGGTCTGTCCAGGGTTTGAAGGTTTGGTGGCAGGCAGAGGTAACTTTTACGTTGTGCATGCCGCGGCGCCATGCTCGTCTCGGGACTCGAGTCCGGAGCCAGTGCTGAAGTGGTCTCATATGCATCAACCCCAGCGGCGCGGCCGCCGCGGAGGATGCCATATGCCCCAGGAGCTGTTGGAAACGTTTTAGCAGGACCACGGCGCCTGGCTTGAAGGAAGCGAGGCATTTCAGCACAGACTGAGCACGCTCGTTGGAGACATGCTGTCATTGAGACTGAGTCTAACTCCAGACCGAGAAAAGAGATGCTCTGGACCGGGGAGAGCTTGCTCTTTTCCCAGTTGACCTGAAGCCCCAAACGGCTGAGGCGGCTGAGCACCTGGTCTCTGTGTGCGCATAGTAACTCTCGGGAGTGGGCCAGTATGAGCCAGTCGTCGAGGTAATTGAGTATGCGTATGCCGGCTTCTCGGAGCGGGTCAAGAGCTGCCTCTGCGACTTTCATGAAGATGCGAGGGGACAGAGACAGGCTGAAGGGGAGGAATTTGTACTGATACGCCAGGCCGTCGAACATGAACCGTAGGAAGGGTCGATGTCGAGGGCAAATTGAGACGTGGAAGTACACGTCCTTCAGGTCTACCGCTGCGAACCTATCTAGATGCCAGACGCCAGATAGAATTTGTTTCTGGGTGAGCATTTTGAACGGGAGTTTGGACAAGGTCCGATTGAAAACGCGCAGGGAATGGGCATGTTGGCCGTGTACTGCGGAAAAATGTACGCCCACGAAGGGGGGCGGAGACCTGGCAAACTGAATTGCGTAACAGAGTCGAATGGTCCGGTGCAGCCAGCGTGACGGGTTGGACAGTGAAAGCCATGCCTCTAAACTCCGTGCTAGGGGCACCAAGGGGAAGAGTTTTTTGGACGTACCCGGCGGGGCTTCGCAGCGGTGCGGAACAGGTAACGTGGCGTCGGGAGGCAACGTGGCGTCCCGAGGCTCTGGTGCTGAGAATAAACTCAAAGCACTTACCTTGCTCCGCACATCCGGCAGGGGGCGGGTTCATGACTGAGGAGGTGGTCTGATGTTGGCGTCCTCTGGACTCATCTGAACCGGCCGGCCGGGGAACAGTCGTGGGGCTGAAGGCGGGGACACTTCAGATTTTGAAGTGCCCTGTCCTGGCCCGGTGGACTTGCAGGAGGGGGCCATGGCGTGCAGGGTGGAGCGGTCTGGGACCGTTCTACCACCGAGGGTAGCGAGAGCGAAGGAGCGAGGAAGCTGGGCTTGCTCAGCTCGTCATGCACGTCCGGGAAGGAATCCGAGGGGGGGTGGGGGCGCACATGCTTGTGGAACCAATTAAGCCCGGGGAAGCATAGCTGACCTTCTTGCATCAGGCTCAGAATGGGCGGAGACCCGAAGGTGGCGGCCCAGGCGAGTTATCCGCATCCGACGCTGCTGTTACGCTCTCCGATGCAGCGATGACGTCATCATCCAATGCCGGGGAGCACGAGGGACCGGACGGTAGGCTGTTAAGCGGACCGCACTAATCCCGCACTAAAGGGGGAAGCTGGCAAGCGTGCCGGGGAGGCAGGAGGTTTTCGAGGGGATTTACCCGGCGAAAGCATCCCGTTATTCTCCCCAGATCGTTCTACATCGCCCGCAGCGCCTGCCTCAATCCCGTAGGAAGGAGGCGAGGGGGGCGGCTGAAATGGCTCTCTCTCACTACAAGAGAAAGCAGAGATCGCAACGCTGCCGCGGTTATGTTCTCACACTAAAAACATAACCCATTGGAGAGAATGCTCATCCCGAGCTCGGACGGAAACAAGCAAGCGTGCCGGGGAGGCTTCGAGGGGGTTCACCCGGCGAAACGGAGTCCGTCACTGTCCCCAGATCGTTTTCATCGCCCGCGGCGCCTGCCTCAATCCCGTAGGAAGGAGGCGAGGCGCGGGGGGGGTGGCTGAAACGGCTTTTTCTCACTACAAGAAAAAGCCTACGACCGCAATGCTGTCATGGCTATGTTCTCATACTGAAAACATAGACCATTCATAAAAACGCTGCGTGTAATCGCAACCCAGGAATGCAAGGCAGTTTTTATGGCCGTCAGAGGTGGGGAGAATCAACACATCCAGAAACTACACAGAGGCGGAAAATCGTCTTTAAAAAGACGCGTCCTGAAAAGGATGTTCAACGCCGCTGTGTTTTGCTCTTTTAGAGCGAAATTCACTCTTTTAGAATAACTCTTTTGAGTTGTCTGTGCTGTCGAAGCGCCCAGGGGCAAGAATGCACAGCCGTGCACAAATGAGAAAGCCGCTGTTATGCGCCGTCAGATCCAACAGCATGCAGAGCGTCAGAGGATTAAACAGGAACTTGGTGTGTAACTCACAGCAGACTGCATGCACGACCATCGGCTCCGAAGAAATTCTGAATGAACTCCCGTATTTGCGCCGCTTAAATACCCGTATGTCCGGGGGCGGGACATGCAAATACTGGGTGCCAACTCTCATTGGCCTTTTTTCATAGTTCAGAGGTGAATATCGGCGCTCAAGAGAGACCCCTAGTGTCGCTTCTCTGACACAACGTGGAGAGAGCGACAGAAGGGGAACCATGGTTTTGTGATCGATTACTGTTTGTATTACATAGTTTTCCAACAAATATCATGAGTAAATGGTGTATAACATCTTATCTAAAATGTCTTAGAAAATAATAATAAAAAAACATCCTGTGAAATCTGCGCTTGCAAAGTCAGTGCATGAAATCAGTTCTGCACGATCCTCTTGTTTGTTAACATATTTTCTTAAGTCTGAATCAGACTTGAATTGATTTGAAATTGAGGCTATCCTTAATATTTACATCTGAGAAGACATGACATTTGCCGAACATGCGCTAAGTGGTGCCAATCCAACACACTGGGCCAACTAACCAATCACAGCACCTTTCATATTTTTCGAAACGGGAACTAATCGGCACGTTCGAGCCGGACTGGGGAGAGGGGTACTGTAATAATGTAAAATATGTGAAAAATAATGTTTTTTGAACAATCAAGCATGAAAGCATTTTCTAGTACACCCCAAAAACAAAATCAAGACTTCATAAAGGGGCATAATATGACCCCTTTAATTTACTGAAGGGGAAGTGCTATCTGCCGATCATGAACAAAACAAAAAACAAGAATAAATTATTCCTCTCACCCTTACATAAAATAACTTGTAACCAAATGGCTTGCATCCTTCAATATAATCTTTACCTTCAGAAGTTCCATCTCAGTTTTCAGTCTTTCTCCAAGTGCTCCTCCTTTGGCATGAAACAGTGTCAGCGGCTTGGGAGTGTGAAGATCCAATGAGGACATAAATTTAGGTTCCAGCTGCGCAGTGGTTATTCTCTGAAATTCTGCAGTCACCTGAAATATGGAATGACAGAAAAATTTATTTAAGAAAATGTTTACATAAGGGACTTCAGATGAATGATGTCTCTAAACACGATTGGCAACTCACTTGAGAAAGTTGAAACACTTGGACATTGATTAATGATTTCATGTCGTCTATGTGCAAATGTTTTGTTCATCTTTTCCTTTATCATCTTTTCATTGTTCTTTTTCTTCAATTCTGAGACCAGCTCTTCTCGTTCTTTTTCCAAAGTCTTCTCATCTTCACCCGCTGGGTAAGATGGGAGGTAGTTGACTTCAGCTCTTCTTGGCTTTTTAACATTCTTTGCAGACTTTCTGTCATCTGGTTATTTGTGTTTTAGAGCATTGCATGTGACCTCAGGAATGCCAAAACCTCTGAGTTTTGTTCGGTAGTTAGCCATTATGCATTTAATGCTTGTCTGCCATGCATTAAGACCTGAAAAACTCCCTCGATCTTTCAGACATGGGTGTGCCTTTACAAGTGCTTCAGCTACGGAAAGAATCTGAAGGGTGGATGGATATGCAGTGTACGTGTAAATGGACTGAGCCAGCTTTTCGAGTATGTCTGACTTGACATTTGGGGTAGTTAGCGCTGTCCCATCTTTTCTGTAAAATTCATTGGCTCTTTCAAGAACCATTTCAGTCTCAACAGAGAACTGTGGAATGATGAATTCTTTTGGCCATGGCTTCCTTTCTGGGCTGTTATTTGGTGACAGGATGACCATGCTTGCAGAGGAGTCCGTTGTGTCACAGAAGTCATGTATGGTAGTACAGGTGGAGGTGGTAGTATCAAGGGATTGCTCTGAGATATCACCGTCAGTAAAGCTTTCGTTGGGTGTAAACAAAGAAAGAACTATTGGTGCGACGGTCACATCCTTTATGGTGGATTTGTGTTGAATTTGAGTTGTAGAGTGAAGAGTAAAAAAATCCTCAAAATCTGAATCCATATACTGAAGACTGATATCATCTGTAATATTTAAAGCCTGCTTGACAGCTAAGTGTAACTCCTCCAAGGACTCTGGTATTCCAGATGGCAGTGTTATCTTCTCTATCCTGTGGTCAAAGATTACCCTGATGGCTGCTGAATCCATGATTGGTTACCTAAAAAAAAACAAGAAAAAGAAGTCACTGACTCTCGTAGAAAACCGTGTTGGTGATTGATATTGCAAACTGTGCTACTTTGATAATGCAAATGTTATAAAGCAACAAAGTTTTTACATAAGAGTTGTCTTGAACAAATGCAGTTATAAAGCTACTCACTATTATGGTAAACTGCAACAAATGTGTCTTTTCAATGTAACCATGCACTTTCCCTCCACAGTATAAGATGCCAATGGATAATTGTAACCCGTCTTGTCTTTCTGCGTTGTGTTCTGGGTTGTTCTCAAGTAGACTCAGAGGCTCGGGCAGTCACAATGCAGTTTATTATCTGCGGTCATAAACAATATGACAATGAGTGTTGCGTGACATCAGGTTAACATCTCAGTCAAATCCAGCATTGCTCCGACTATTCACATTAATCACATTTAACCTCTTTTCATACAGAAAAACTACATACATTTGTAATCAAAACAAATACAAAGAAAATATCACAGATATTCCTAATAGAAAAACACAAGGTAAATTCCCCTTAGTCACACATTAATTCCATTGTATAAACTACACATAGTCATTGAGTCATCTCAAACAAATATGCACAAACACAAAAAACATACCTGCGGTCATAAACAATATGACAATGAGTGTTGCGTGACATCAGGTTAACATCTAAAAAAAAATAGCATCACGTCAATATAATGTTAATGGCCTGCCGAACAGCTAGCTCACCACATGCTACAGCAGCTACCGAACTGCATTTAACATATAAAATACAATGTTGCGGCTCGTAGTTCATTAAGACTACTACAAGATTCACTCATCATCATATACACTCTTACACGGTGATAAGTCAACAAATAAGTGATAATAACAACTTATATGTCCGTTTTATCATCGGAGAAACCTGACGTGAACTCACCTCAGTCAAATCCAGCATTGCTCCGACTGAGGTCAAAATTGCGCGACGCAAGTCCCCGGTCTGATGACGTCACACGCACGCACTGCACTAACCCGACGCGCAGGCAGAATGAACCCAAAACGAAACTCCCAGTAATACAAAAAGAAATATTTCTTTTGGTGGAATTCATAAGTATACAAATAAACCTGCTACATTCACCCCCCCTGAATTCCACCAAAATAACAACACCCCTGAATTCCATAATAACACCAAAGATACATTAATGTAAACACACTCGTACCCAGACCAAAAAACAATGAGATCTAATCCCAAAGTTCAGTAAAAACTATCCAGTAAAACAGATCAAGAGAGAAAAGAAGGTTGATCAGGCCCTCATCCTCTCAGGAACATAAAGGTGCAGCCTACACCCCTAAACATCTGGTCCCCTGGCTTGAAAAACCCCACAGTACGGTTTCACATTCAAGGATGGAAAAAAACAAAAAACTTAACGATGTGCATTCTAAATCAAACTTCCTGAGGCAAAGAGATGCCCCATATAACAGGTCTATGAACCATACTCTCAATAAGCCTATTGACAGACCTAACCACCCTCCCAGTTCTAGTTACAACCCTGCCTTGAACTCTGTTATTAACTACAGCAGTTTGAGTCACCGTAGAGTCAGCATGTGAGCAGGCTTTAGTAGAAGTAGAGTCAGTCGGACTCATATCAATGTCAGCAAGTTCATTTGACTGAACAGGGTATAGGTCAGACAGAGTCGTTTCAGGTGGACTGGCCATGTCTTCGTAAGCGTGAGACTCGGTCCTCAAGTTCTGGATTAGAAGTTTCTTCGGCTGCTGAAGCCTCAGCAGCTCGATCTGGATCTGACAGAACCCATGAGGACGTTCGTGCCAAGGAAGACTCTCGCTCCAGATTGCTCAGGTTATCCGCATCTCCACAGACACTTGAGCCTTCAACTTCCAACGAGCTGACCAGAGACCGATTCTCCAGGGTGTCTTGGATAGGAAGGAAGCTCACGTCAAGCAAAAGATTCCTGTGCACAACCTTGCTTTGGCCAGAAGCATCGCTGATCTTGTAAATGTGAGTCTTGGGGTTCCGCTCCACTACCTTATACACTGCAGGTTCCCACTTGTCGGCTAACTTTTTTTTTCCTTTTTCTCTCTTGTTCGCGAGCAGCACTCGGGCTCCAACATGTAAGGAAACCCCTCTGACCTTTTTATTGTACTGATGAGCCTGCTGTTCCTGCTCTTTAGTGGCATGCTGCTGGGCTGATGTTGGCTGCCTCAGACAGGTAAGATAGCAGAGTCCTTGAGTAGCTGCTGAAGTCTGTCACAGTGAGGTCGTGCAGAACAGACTGAAAGACAACATCAACTGGGAGCCTTGGAACGCGGCCAAACATCAAGTGGAAGGGTGCATAGCCGGTTGTTTCGTGAGCAGTCGCGTTGTATGCAAATGTCAGCGTCTGGATTTGCTGTGGCCATTCTCGCTTGGCTCTCAGAGGAAGACTCCGTATCATGTTTCCCAGTGTGTGGTTAAAGCTCTGTGCCCCCGTTGCCCATTGGGTGATATGCCGTTGTATGAGACTTTGCCACCCCGACAGCTGCAGCAACTCAGACACCAGCTCACTCTCAAAACTAGGGCCCTGGTCAGAGTGGATGCGCTCAGGGAACCCGTGAGACACAAAAGACACAATCCCATAACTTTTTGGCCACTTGCTTGGCAGTCTGGTTCCTGCAAGGAAAGGCAAAAGCCATTTTCAGTAAAGTGGTCAGTCGCCACCAGCACATCAACAGAGTTCTTGTTCTTATCCTCTGCTGACCAAAAATCGATGCAGACCAATTCCATGGCAGCAAAAGTTTTAATACTTTCCAAGGGTGCTCGTGCTGAGGGCTCCGGAGATTTTGCAAGTACACACCTCTCACAGCATCGCACATGCTCTCTCGTGTCTCTCTCCATACTGGGCCAGAAGAAACGCTGTCTTGCCAGATGGAGCGTCCTCGCCTGTCCTTGATGTCCTGCCAAGTCATGAACTCCCTTCAAGGCCTCACCCCTCAAACTGGCTGGTAGTAGCAACTGGAATCTTCTCATCCTACTCACAGGGTCCTTCGTTTCTCGGTACAAGACACCATTCCGGATGACCAGCCTCTCCCAGTGTTTCAGTAATGCCAACGAACTGGGGCCCATATTGTGCCTTTCTCGTCTGGATGGGCAACGTCTGCGGACCACAAACGGGAGTACCGAAGATATCGTGGGATCCTGAAGCTGCTTATCTTCCAATTCGCGCAGACTAAGTGAGGGCAGGGTACACTGGCCTGCAGGTTGCAGCTGTTGGACATATTGGCCAAGACAAAGAGCCCTGTTCTCCACACCACTCCTCCAGGAGCTGTGAGAGGCTAGAGCAGCTTTGACTTCAGCTGCACTGTAGGAGCCTGCATTGTAATGTGGTGGCTCGTGCTGTTGAACTGCTTGGAGGTGTTGGACGCCCAGTCTGAATGTCTGTTGCACCTCTGCAGCCTCCGCACCTTCAGCCTCCTGCACTAGGCTACCATATGGCTCTTGGATCAAACGCCTGCTAACTGAAGTGGTAAAGGGATCCCGACTGAGTGCGTCTGCTACAACATTTTTGGGCCTGGGATGTATTTCAGGTCGAAGTTGTATGAAGACAGTTTGGCTACCCACCTCTGTTCAGTATGCATCGAGCTTGGGCTTGGTCATGATGTGGGTCAGCGGGTTGTTGTCTGTCCACACAGTAAAGTCATGCCCTTTCAGCCAGTGACTGAACTTCTCAGAGACACTCCACTTCAGTGCCATAAACTCAAGACGATGAGCGGGATATCTTTGCTGTGACTTGCTGAGGGTCTTACTGGCAAAAGCAATGGGGCGAGCCTTGTCCTCCCCTACTGGCAATTGTGACAACACAGCCCCAAGCCCGTCCAGGGATGCATCAACGGACAGGATGAATGGTCTTGAGAAATCAGGATGGGCCAATACAGCACAGTTGAGCAGATCTGTCTTGAGCTTCCGGAAAGCCTTCTCGCATTCAGGAGTCCAATCCGCTGCAGTCAGTTTCCTGTACATACCAAGCACCTCCACCACTCCGACCAGTCCGGCCTCTCCTCTTCTGGCCTGCCGTCAAAGCAAACAGCGGCTTGGCAATGGCTGAACAGCCAGGAATGAAAGACTGGTAGAAGAACACCATACCAAGAAATAACTTCAGCCTCTTTACAGATGGGGTACAACCATCCTCCTCCATCAGAGCCTCTTCTGGCATCTTGCAGATGACATCAACTTTGTTGGGATCCACCGCAACCCCACTTTGGTCAATGACGTGACCAAGGAACCTCACTGACCTCATCATAAGGTGGCATTTCTTGGGGCTCAGTTTGAGGTTGTTGTCTCTGAGCTTACCGAAGACCACTTGGAGCCTGTTTAGTGCTTCCTCTTCAGTGGGCGCAAAGACAAGTAGGTCGTCTAAGTAGCAGAGCAGGCTGGTGAAGTTAAGGCTACCAAAGATGCTCAGCATCATACGCATGAACGATGCTGGGCTGTTACAAAGCCCTTGCGGCATCCTGAAGTACTCATACAAACCAACAGGTGTCGTGAAGGCTGTATACTTCTTGTGGTCTTCACACATCGGAACATTATAGAAGCCCGAGGTCAGATCCATTGTACTGAAAACAGCATTACCTCCCAATGCTGCTAGACAGTCGGCCTGATGAGGCAACGGGTGAGCATCTTTTAAAGTCCGTGCATTCAGCCACCTGAAGTCTGTGCAGATTCTGAGCCCCCCATCTTTCTTCCACACCATGACGAGAGGGGATGCATACTCACTGATGGACTTGCGGATGATCCCCCTCTCCTCCATGTCTGAGAGCATGCGTCGTAGCTGTTGGTAATGTGCAGGAGGGACTCTCCTATATGGCATGCGAAATGGGCGATCGTCTGTCAGGTGAATGCTGTGCACAAACTCTCTCGCCTCGCCACATCAAGTGAGTGTCTGGAGAAGATGTCTTCATATTCTAGAACCAGTTCGACAAGACGTTTCTTCGCCCAAAAGCTGGCTTGACATGAGTCAATGTCCAAATCGCTCAACCCCAGGTTGGACAGGCGTTCTTTGAGGTCAGCATCCGTGACAGCTGAAACTATAACACTCTCTGGCTCCAAGCCCTCCATCTCACACAGACCTTGCTGAACGTTGAAGTCCTCCACAGCAAGACACGGGAACACATCAGCGATAATGGCATTACGTCTCAATGTGATTGGCTTCGGCGAGAGATTCATCATCTTCAAGGGCACCCACCTGTCAGCCCACATCGCAGTGATGACACGACCCACAAGGACATCCCGTGGACCTGACCTGGAACCACATGGCTCCACAATGACTGTGCTGCCTGGAGACATCGGCACCTTGCTGGACAACCTACCCCACACTAGGTGTTCGTGCTGCGGTTCCAGTGTGACAGCATGAGGCAGCTTCAAAGGGCCGATCTTGTCTGGGAAATCCTCACTCTTCCATCTTGTGGAGCAGGACAGCATATCAAGGAACAGGTCACAGTCTGACGGTACTTTCTTGCCTCCAGCTGACATGAGTCTCCAATAGTTTTCATCGTTCTTCATGGTACGTGCGAGGTGCTTGAGGACGTTCGAACCGATGATGAGCTCATCACGCTGGCCCGGCACAAGCAGAACAGGAACAGCGCACTTCACTCCATACACAGACAACGTCAAGTCATAAACACCTCTGGGACGTGTCTGCTTTCCCCCACAACCCACAAGCACAATTCTTTCGGCTGATTCAGGCTCTTTAATAAGGACTCCCGCCACCTTGAGTAATGCTTCAGCCCCCTCACTCATCGTACAAGCCATGGATCCTGAGTCAATCATGCCCTTCAGTTCCACCTTGTCATTAACAACAACTTGGACGTAGAATAATTCACTGAAAGCTGGCACCTCTCTAGACCCTTGAACCACGACCTGAAGACCTTCTGGTACGGCCGAACAGGCATTAACGTAAAGTAGCTCCAGGTCCTCGTCTCCAATGAGGGTTTCGTGTTGATCCCCCACACTGCCCCTCTCCAAGTGTGGGCTCTCTAGTTCTCGCCGGCGCCCTCGTCTGGCATCAGCCTGGCTCACCCGCTTCCGTCCATACTTGTCACAGTCCTTCTTCCAGTGACCAGGAGCAAAACAAGCGAGACAGAGGTTTTCTCTCCTGCAATGTGCGAGCGTGGAATGTCTGACATCGTCACAGACTCTACAACTCCTCCTCTGAAAGGGCATTGGAGCATATGATGGCTCTTGTGCAGGAGCTTGGACGTTCTGACACACCATCAAGTGATCTAGAAGACTGATCAGTGCATTCATGCTATTCACACCAACAGCTGCGGCAGTGTCTGGAGTGGCGTGACTGGACTGGGGAGCCTGAAAGCATGCTGGTGACTGTGCATGTTGTGGAACAGACTGTGCATGGGATGGTTGAGGCAAATGAACAGCTGGGTAATTGGGCACAAACTGTTCTGCTAAAGGTGAAAGCTGTGATGTTGGTGTCTGAACTGATGCGTTAGCAAACATAGTGGCTTGAGGCAGAATGAACCCCTGGGAAAAAGGCGGCTGAAACTGGGGCTCTGCTGGCGCTGATTGAGACAGCTCTGGCTCTCGTGACATGGCTGACTGGGTATGAGTGACTATGTGTCTCTGTGGAGCATGAGAATTGGTCAGCGTGCGCATCCTGAGTTCCCTCTGGTAGGCGTCAATGCGTTCCTGGACCTCGCTCGTGGTCCACTCCTCAGCGCCTTGAAGCTGAGTCTGTTAGAGAGTATGGTATCTGGGCAAAACTTGATGAACATCATGCATACCTCCCGTCCCGGATCTTCAACACTTCGTTTCTGTCTCTTTAGGCACTCGTCAGCTGATATCAATGGCGTTATTCAACCTGATCCAGTAGTCCATCACCCCTTCGTCTCGCGATTGGCCTGGTGTTGTAAAAGTCAGCCATGGGCATGGATGAGTAGGTCAACTCACTAAAGTGTTGTTTCAGTATGTCATAGACAAAGTCGGGAGTCGCGTCAGTAGAGTTATGTCGTAGAGTAACCCGCACTACATCTCTAGCCTTTCCCCTTAGCTTAGCTAATATCTCCTGTAGCTGCTGGTGTACTGGAACATTACTCTTACTGAAAATATGCCCCCACCATTTCCACCCACTCCCGGACAGAACACTTATCACTGCTATCACCCCTATAAATAGGCGGCTCCTTAGCATCAGATTGCATTACTAGCCTAACACCGGACAAATTAAACTCTGTCGGTTGCTGTTCAGGCTGTGAACCCCCCTTTTTTCCAGATGTGTCGTGTGCTGTTACATCACTATTACGTTGCAGCTGGTCTGCAATAGACTGGCCAATTTGGCTGGCTAACTCTGTAATAAGGGCTCTTACATCATCACTAGAGGCTGATGTGGTACGCTGCTCACATGGGGAAAGACAGCGGGAAACTGGACACGACTGGAACACGCCCTGGGCGTTCTCAACCCTCCCACATCAGGCTGACTGAACCTCGTCCTTGAATAACCACCCCTCCCAAACCCCACAGTATCATACACATCTCGATCAAAAACCCCTGTACCCACTGGTGTATTTACTGAGTCCATTGTGAAATACTTGGGTGAAACAATACAGTCCCCACGGCGATCGAAGTGGCGTCGATACTCGAAGAATCCAAAAGGTCATGGCACCAATGTAACCCGTCTTGTCTTTCTGCGTTGTGTTCTGGGTTGTTCTCAAGTAGACTCAGAGGCTCGGGCAGTCACAATGCAGTTTATTATCTGCGGTCATAAACAATATGACAATGAGTGTTGCGTGACATCAGGTTAACATCTCAGTCAAATCCAGCATTGCTCCGACTATTCACATTAGTCACATTTAACCTCTTTTCATACAGAAAAACTACATACATTTGTAATCAAAACAAATACAAAGAAAATATCACAGATATTCCTAATAGAAAAACACATGGTAAATTCCCCTTAGTCACACATTAATTCCATTGTATAAACTACACATAGTCATTGAGTCATCTCAAACAAATATGCACAAACACAAAAAACATACCTGCGGTCATAAACAATATGACAATGAGTGTTGCGTGACATCAGGTTAACATCTAAAAAAAATAGCATCACGTCAATATAATGTTAATGGCCTGCCGAACAGCTAGCTCACCACATGCTACAGCAGCTACCGAACTGCATTTAACATATAAAATACAATGTCGCTGCTCGTAGTTCATTAAGACTACTACAAGATTCACTCATCATCATATACACTCTTACACGGTGATAAGTCAACAAATAAGTGATAATAACAACTTATATGTCCGTTTTATCATCGGAGAAACCTGACGTGAACTCACCTCAGTCAAATCCAGCATTGCTCCGACTGAGGTCAAAATTGCGCGACGCAAGTCCCCGGTCTGATGACGTCACACGCACGCACTGCACTAACCCGACGCGCAGGCAGAATGAACCCAAAACGAAACTCCCAGTAATACAAAAAGAAATATTTCTTTTGGTGGAATTCATAAGTATACAAATAAACCTGCTACATAATGATCTTGAAGGCTATGGTGATGAACAAGAATCAATTCCCCACTGCTTTCTAACAGAAAAGACCTAAAATGCTCAAGGTACCAGGCACTGAGTTTCTTCACAATGAAGTAGAGATTGGTTTCCAAAATCACTGTCTGTATAATCTCTACAAAATCAGGGAGTCCTCCAGTGGAACCATATGGCATGATCATTCCAGCAGAATAATGTGTCCCATAGTATGTTACCGCATTTGACAACTGTATGCTGGTTAGTTGAGGGAACAGTTCCTTAACAGACTCTTGGATTCTATCATCTAGTACTTCCAGAGGCACAGATGATGCTTTGCTAAGGATTAGGGCAGACATACTGGTATTTCTCTGCCAATGGTAGGCCATCATCATCTGATGCTTTGTTGAAAGTGACATCAAATTATTCTTGAAGTTACCAGTGAACCTGACCACTCGTTTAAAGAACCTATGTTTGGCATCAAAGCGCATAGTCCATACTCCAACTAGAGGACCAAAGGCTTCAATAAGAGCAGGGTAGTGCTCCAGAAAATGATGTTTTGGTGTTAGTTTCAGCTTAGGGAAAACTTCTTGCAACCTCTGACGGTGCTCTGTAATTTTGAGGTCAAGATAAGCTAGACTTTCACATGAGTGGACAGGAGCCAATGTGAGCTCTACAATGTCTTTCAATATCATAAGTATTTGCCATGCTGGATCATCACAGGGAATCCTTAAGCCAATAAGCAGTGGCAATGACCTTATGAGTGCCCAATTCTCATGAGCGTTTCCTCCTATGCTACAACGACTTGCAAAATTTTCTGGGATGGGTTGGAGACGGTCAACAACATCTGAAAACTTGAAGGGAAAGTTATTTATCAGGTAATTTAGTTCTAACAGTGTCAGGTACTTATTGTTAATGAAAACAGAAAGGCAAAGTGCTAATTCTGAAGGAACTATGCCTTCAAAAAGGTCATGGAGTATGTCAGGAGGATATCCTGTAACAAAATGAAAGTGACTCAGCATTTCGGTCAGTGGACAAGCTCTCTTGACATCATAAAAATGTAGATATGTGGGATTCTCTCTTACAGTCTTGACATGCAATTCATGGGCTTCTTTTGTTCGCTGTTGAAATTCTCGTCCCTGCTTTTGACAGTATTCAGAATGTGGTCCAAGACAGAACCTGCAAATGTAAGGACCAGTAAAACTTTCGACAACTCCACCAAGAGAATGCGCAGCAAGATTGTCAGCTGCAACACAATATACGGTTCCTTTAATGTTTTTTCCAGCACTGGACACAAAAACTCCTTCCTGTTCCAAGACAGAAAGATCTTTCAGAAGTGGCTCTAAAATAGTTTCATAACCAAATCTTTTAACATCCACGGCTTTGCAGAGAATGCTTAAATGTATCGCAGTTAGTGTGGAGCTCACTTCACATGGTGCATTTGCGAGTACCCAGTACACTGCTGTAATCTTGTGTTTCTTTCGTGACGTCCCTAACGGGTTGCAAACTTCAAAATCGTCGATATAAAGAATTAAAGAAATTCGTGGTTCTCCAGAGAAAAAGTCATTGTTCTTGAAATGTGTCCCATTTTGATATGATCCATACTGAGTGGATGTGCTGGGTAGTATTTTCAAAACAGCATCTGCAACATCTTTATTGGTCAATATATGCTGTAATGTCTGAAGAAGGGGCACATACTGAAAGCTTAGCTTTTCTTGTGAATCGAGGATGTATTCCACAGGCTCTACAATATAAAACTGTTCCTTTAAATGTTTTTTTCTCTTAAATGAAGAACCAAAGGGCCCATTTACTCCTAGTGCACTGCTTATAGGGTGTGACTTGCACAGTTCCTCCACCAATTCTGTAACTACGTTCTCCTCAACAGCACAGCTGTGCTTCTCTAAACTTCTATGAACAACTTGTTGGATAACGGGAGAAGAAGCTGTGCAAATGAAATTAAGCTCTTCCACCAGCTCGTCGATGCATTTACTAGAAACATTGTACACTTTCCAACTTTAAAAGAAGTGAACCAATTGTTCTAATAATTTATTTTGAGGCATCTATTGATTCATTTAGTACTTGTGAAGACACCGGACCATCACTCACGATCAAATCAGTTTCATTTGGTAAAGTTTGATGTTTCCCAATTACATCTGGCTTAAAGTCCTCAGGTGAATGGGGTTGTGCTTTCGGCTTTTGTGAGTAAAAAATGTCCCATATATATTTGTCTTAAATGCACATCCAACAAACACACACTCTGTGGTTTCGTGACTCTTCAATGATTTCCAAGATGTTGAAAATATTCCTTTTCATTGGTATATATACTTGAGCAAAGCACACACTTCAGAGATAGGATTACATCTGGCTTCCTATCTTCATCTTGTGTATGATACCTTGACAGATGTGTGCGGACAGCAGTCCACGTTTTAAAAGAGCATGGACAATCCAAATGAAGACACGCCACTGAGGTTCTAGATGGCCAGTGTTGTAATCTGTAATGTTGTAAGAGGTTACCCCTCGTTGTTGCTTTATACCTGCATACTTTACAGCTCCATTTCATTGCACCTATTAAAAAAAAAAGACAGACATTACACATTTTATGAATGTGAACATTAAACACACACACACACACACACACACACACACACACACACACACACAAACATATATACACACAAAGTTTCAAAATGCTTATTTTCACTTTAAAATTTTAAAGTATTGAAAGAAAAAAAAAAAAAAAAAGTTAATTCTTAACTAGGCTGTGCAACAAAATACATTTATGTTAAGGGATTATTTTTCGTATTACGTCAGGGATTGAAATGGAGAGGTGCATGGAAGTGCTGGAAACGGCATGCACATCCACTTCAGCCATTAATCGATGTAAAACACGATTTCCCATACTTTATGAACAACACCAAAGTTCAAATGTACGCAGCCAGCACGACATGTGGATATATGACACAAATTAAGATTTAATTCACGGCCATTATTAAACAATGTTGCTCGTTCCTTATTACAGATAAAACAGTAATCTTTAAACATATTGGCTACACGAATGGATTAGTTAGTTGCCTTATTTTTCAAGAGCACTATTAACATTTTCACTACCATCAATATTTTTTTTTATTGACGTTCATATTACATCAAGTAGACAACTTGAACAATTTACAACAGTTTTTTCATATAATAAATTAAATAATCCTCCTTACCTTTGTCAGGAATTAAGTGAATAAAGAGCGCCGACGAGCTTTGCCTCCAGGTTTCAGCAGGAAACTCCAGTCCAGGCCTCAACTGCAGATGTGAATAGTTTTACAGCTGCAGTTTTGACATTAATCTGTGTCCTTTATTGATATTAATAAGATAAAACAAAGCAAATCAAAAAAAAAATAAAATATTGCGCAAACAGATATGACTTGCGCAAAAGGAAACTCCAGTGCGTGCGTGCTTTGTTCTTACGAACTGCTTGAAGCGCGCGATTAACCGGAAATTCTTGTAAATTGAAAACAGCTAATTTCCATTACGTTGGATTAATTCAATATACTCTCTATTTGGAATTATTAAAAAAGAATACCTAAATCTTTCACACACAAAAATTATTAGATTTTATTCCATTAATTTTTAAATAATTTTACTGCAAAAAACTGGCTAAAAAACAAGAAATTAATTTTGTTAAATAAAGTTTACATATTAAATTTAATGAAATCTACAAACCCACAGAATGACTTTTTACAGTGTGGGTTCTGATGGGTGTTTGAAGAGTGTGCAATAATGTAACATACCTTATAACAAATGCCATATGATGTATCCCAACAACATATCAAAACAGTGGAAAGAATTCAAAATTTCTGGGAGTACAGTAGGAAAATCACATACAGTATAAACTATACCCATTTATCCACACCAATGTAAAATAGTGACAGTCTGTCACATTTGCGTATATGCTGGTATATTGAGGGAATCCCAGAATTTTACGTAAGAGGAAAAACCCACTATTGCAGTGTAATGCAGCAGCAGGACACGATAGAAAGTGAAAGGAAAAAAAAAATAACAAAGTCTTCCTTGGATCCCATGTTTGTAATTTACACAAGTGTCATGGGGAAAATATGTTGCTGTGGAGAAAGCTGCTTACTGACCAAGCCGCATGTATACGTAAAGAGCACACCGTTATACAGTGCATGTAAACCGGAATGTTGTTTTCTCACAATAACTCACTTTCTCGCATTAAGCCGCTTTTTGGTGTCTATGTAAACGTATTCAGTTAACTGTGTAGTAAAAGATACAAATTGAGATTTGCTGTATTAGTGTTATTTACAAATATATAATTATTCAATATTATATATTTGTAAATGAAACATAGTGATGATGAATGAAATAAATAATTTAGATCCAAAGAAAAAGGCTGAGAATGCCATGCAGGGATTTCTGCGTGGGAATTCAAATCAATTCCCTTTTTATTTTTTTGTCATGGAAAATTGGTCACCCCAATATAGTACCTACTTTTAGTTACTCCACAACAGTGGCAGTCCATGCATTAAAAGTCTAGGCCTTCAGTGTGATTCATGCCATTAATAAGACACCCTATGCCTTTGGGCATCATACATTATGTTGCAGCTAACTAGTAATACCAACTGACATTTTAAAAACACGTCCATGCACGAAAGCCAGAACTTGAAAGACATTTGATGCTCAAGAAAGAAACATTTTAACTGCAGCATGACTATTTTGTGAAATGAACATCTCCCAAACAGATTTTATAATCTAATAATCACATATCTAATAATATTTGTGATTTAAATGTTGCTTGCAATAAATTTAGTTTCATCAGGGTACACAGTTATGCTGCATTCCATTCAAGTTGGATGTGGGATATTCCTACTTGATATCTCCGACCATAAATGCATTTCATTCCCCGATATTCGGAACTGCAACACTCCCGTTAGCTTAGCAGGGGCTTGACTCTCATTAGAGATATCTCCTAGCAACTGATAAACAATGCTGCAGCGCTAGCATTTGTGCTACAGGTGTATGATTATCAAAAGAGATTATAATTTATCATGTTTTATACACCTGTTTCTGCAGGCATTTGTTCAACAAGCTTTAATGTCATGTAATGTGGAAATTAACTCATTTATTGATATTACATAAAGTGAATGTTTATCACTTACTTTGTATATCTCCCTGAGTGTCGACAAGTTTGTGTGACATCATGCCCCCGCATCTTGGCAAAATCAGTTGAGAATTTCTGCAGCGTTGTAATTCTGACTTCAAGATGCATTTGAATTGAACAATTTGAATAGAACACAGCACTACTTTTCAAAACATGATCTGACACTGAATGGTCCAGCAGCCTAATTTACACTTCGAAAACTCCTGATGTTGCTATAACAATGCAAAAAGCACTTACCAGTTTACTTGAAGTGAAACTCAGTCCTCTTTTCCTGTATATTTAATTAAGCATTCACACGGTCATGCAGAACATCTCGTGTTATTAAATCCATAAGGATCTCTTTCTCAATGGCGATAGTGGCAGTGAAATCCGACTCATCAGCAAGATCATGCGCACTTTGCTTTCAAATTCCGTCACTTTAAGCATGATAGCATCACTCAAGGCCAGCTAGAAGGCCTGGACCAGGACATATCCTAAAGATCACACCCACCAAGAACAAATAAATCAATCTGATTGACTGATGAATCTGACAATCTGACTTTAATTGCTCATTCATTTGTGCTGTTGAGGGATTCTGTGGAAATTCAGAAGGCCTGAGGGGATGGAGCTCAAACTCACGTGCTGCTTCGGCTTCAGGCATGCGATTTGTGAAACAGTTGTCACACTTTGCTTGTAAGTATCAAGGAATATATTCTGACTGGATAAACTTTAAATTTTTCTCTATTTGTTTGTAGATTGATTAAAAGTGGAAAGCGATTAAAAATAACTTTTTACAGGCAAAACGGTGATTGAGAATGAAAGGATGAAAAATATTAATTTATTTGGCAAGTTAGGCCACAAGAGAAGGCTTTGCTGGCCCTGAGAAATCGCCACTGGTCAAAAAGAAACACATTGAACTACACACACCTCTCCTAGAAATTCACTCTCATCCTCCTGGACTCTGGGCTGGTCCCAAACAGTAATCTCCAACATGCGCTCTCTGAAGTCTCTGCGATGGATGTGACAGTACAGGAACGTCTGGTTCCACTTTGGCTCTGCACTCTTCTTCACGGTCTTCGTCCTTCTCTTGCTCTTGTCACTAGAGGAATGCAGTGAGTTTGTGTTAATTACTCATAATTTTTTACATGGAATGCATTTTAGAAACTCAGCAATACCTAAAATGGAACATGCAAGTGTATGTACACTTATATGTATACAAGTTTATTATATGGAGCTTATAACAATAACACACATATCTCACATAAAAAAGATGCCTTATCTTAATGACCATACCAGGGCCACCAATCTATGCTAAATACGTATAACCAGATGCAATGCAACAATTTTCCAATGACAAGTAATTATTTTGCTCAAACTGAATGTGGAAACTACTTTATGTCACAAAAAAATAACAGCCAACAAAACATTTTATCATACAGTTATATGGAGTGGGAATTTCAAAAAGAAATTAAGCAAACAACAAAATTCCCCACTGTTTGCCAACTGTCATGGCTGCGGCTGGTTAGGACGAAAATTCAGCTTTAAACAGAAGAGATAGCTTTAATCTTTCACATACCTCATTTTGTCTTATCTGGTTAGGATACGTGTAATGTTTAAAAATACTGAAATATAGACTGTAATTTGCAAGTTTGCTTACCTTCTATCAGGAAGAAAATACATTTTGACGTAAGGACTCCTGGGTCGTCCATCCAGTCGAGGGGGCAGGTCTCGTGCTTGTAGAACATTGACAATAAGCTGATGGCCGACTTTATCATACCACAATTTTACCTTGTTTAAAAGAAATAACACATTCGAGTTCTTGAAGTGGTAGCTATGCAATGTTTAAATGTGAGCTACTGTAGAATATGACTAACATGTCTCAACACTGTCACCACACCTTTCTCTTCAAGTGAGAAAAACTGTCAAAACATTTACTCTGCAAACATTTTTTTCTTTCCGCACTTACCGACAGCTGGCCTGGTAGAACCAGAGGGAGATCTCGCAACATCCCCGGACTGGTGGGAGACATTACTGAGATGGATGGCTGGTCCATCTTTTGGGATTCATCTATAGAACTGGAACCAGCTGGAGGTTGAGATGGTTGACATGTTAAATATACAGCTGTGCACACAAATTAAAATGCTGGCTTAAACTGAGTTCAGTCATGACAACTCTCTGAATATTTAGCATGTTAATGTGGGTATGACATATTGATATGATTTTGGTCTTGGCGGACTAGATCTGCTGTGCTGCTGCAGATGGAGACTTGCTACTTCTAGAAAATACACAGAAATACTGAGTTAGCCTGTAGACATGCTGATGCTGCTGCACAATTAGACAAAAATCTAGACATGCTGCATCGAGCATGTATGACATGCTGCACAAACAGACATTTCAAAAAGTCCCCATGTAGCAGATCTAGACAGATGAATCTGGGGTGGAGGTGGGTTTCTCAGAGAGAAAACTCTTGCAACACTCTGCGGTGAAACTGAGCAATTTTAATGTTAGGAAAAGAGGCACAAGTTAATTTGCTACCCGATTACATGTCAAAGGACCAATCAGCTGTCAGATTGGCTTAACATGAGAGCTATGGGCTGAAATATGTGCCACCAGAAACTGAATTTGAACCATTTATATTTGAATTTGAATGGCTAAACTTGAATAATTGCATTGAAAAACTGAATTTGAATCACATAATTTGAAATTGTATTGTTTAATTAAAATTGAATTTATTCAAAAACTGAATCTGAATTGTATCATTTGAAATTGAATTTATTCGTTTGGAACTGAAGTCCAATAAAATTTGCTCCACACTGAAAATTAAACTCTCTATATATCTTCACATTCACTTCTCACAATTCAGATTCAGTTCTCAAATTCAATTTCAAGTTAATGAGACAGACATCCGGGTAGTTGGAGGATGAAGGAAGAGCAATCGAGCGCAGATCGATAGATAGCGTTCATTGGCGCACAGGACTCCTCTTGGGCCAATCAGCACCAATGTTTTGGAGCACAGTACGTTACCCGCCATGAAACTATGGAATTACGATTGTGTCAATAATAATGAATGTAACTTTATAAAACTGAACGTAACTTTATAAAACTGAACGTAACTTTTTCAGAAACTATCAAAAATATTCCATTACAAAAGAAGAAAAACACAATTAAAATGAAAAAATGAACTCAGTCGCATCGAATTTAACAGGCTCTTCAAATATGCTTCATTTTTTGTTAATGTTTTTCAAAGATTCGTTTTCGCAAATCGTGGATTCTGAATACATTGCCACAGATTTCGCTTATGCTTCGCAGTTTTTCGTTTGCTGTTTTGAGACAAACCTCTCGTGGGGGTGGGCTTAACAGTGATCTACTCTGATTGGATAGTGAGCTTTTGATGGACAGGTGCTCTCTGACCCGGATGTACAGAGGTCACTCAGTGGCGCGCATATTGGAAAGCTCTCGCAGTGATTTGTAGTTATGCAATACGTTGTGCTTTGTTGTATTACTAACAATATGTAAATAATATTTGACCTATAATGATATAATTTAATATTATATGAGACCTTCGATCGTCTAATAATCGTCTTCGATCAGTCTGTAAAGATGAGCTCTCAGGAGAGACATGGAGCAGCATCATCTTCCTCCTCCTCTTGTTTTTTATTTATTTATTTATTTTTTTAAATGTTTAATGCAAAGAACAGGAACATACAAAAGAGAAAGCATACGTACATCACATAATATCAACCAAAACAATAAAGAAGACAAAAATAAATAGAAAAAAATAATAATAATAATAATAAAAAAGATAATAATAATAAAGTATATAACAATAAAAGAAGAGGTAGGGCCATTACATCACACAAAAATGTTCACATGAAGAGATCAAATGCAGTGCAGATATGGCTTTCCTATTAGTAGATACTGAAATCAAATTTAGATAATTTTCTATTTCTTTTAAGAAGACAGAGAAGATAGGTTTACAGTTTAAAAATTTGCATTTGTGAATATAGAATTTGCTTAGGAAAATAATTAAATTAATAACAAAACAGACATTTTCGTTTGTGAGGTCTGAATCAAAATACCCAAATATAATGTTTCTCATATGTATTGAGAAGCCTGGCAAAATCTTACACTTGATAAAAACATCAATATCATTCCAGAGCTTCTGAGTGTAATGACACGACCAAAATAAATGAACCACTGTTTCATCAGAATTCACACAAAAAGAGCATGTTAGCTCAATGTCAGATTTAAATCTTTGTATACATTTCTTAACAGGATAGAACCTTTGTATCAACTTAAAGGACATTTCTTTCACTTTATTTGTGAGAATGAATTTCTGCTGTAAAGACCAGATTTTTTTCCAATTAAGGTTACCAAACAAATTATTCCAAAAGGAAATAACAGGTGGAACAGAAATCAAATCCTAAAGAAATAAAGATCTTATAGTTTTTTAGCTTTCGACTCTGAAAAAAAGATTTGACCAACAGAAGTATCACAAGGTTTAGGAAAGGATGCAGTAGATACTGGGGTGAAGTAATTACGGTTTTTAAAAAGCATACATAAACCAGAGGGAATAGCACCCATTACTGTAGCAAATTCTTTTAGGGTTACTGGTATTTGGTATTCAGAAAGAAATTCTGAATATCTGAATAAAAGACCTTGCTTATTAAACAAATGCTCCACTCCTCCTCCTCTTGTCCTTCAAGGCAGCTTGAAGTAAGTTCGTGTTACTGAAGTAACCAATAACATCGATAAAAGCTTTATTCATGTAACGTTACAGTGTGCAACAGTTCTGGCTTTATTTTGCAAATTTATTGTTTAACCACTTCAGCTCTGCAGGATATTTTGAATTTTTTAGAGAATTAGGCATATCTGAATTTAAAAGAGCGTCCTGCCCACATACATTGGAGTAAATGGATAGAAATTGTCTAATTTTACAGAAAACACTCTAAATTTCAACACAGTGGTGGAATATTGCATATATTTTATTATATTTATTCACAATGTTTTGATATACACATATAAAATATCATATTTTTATATATTTTTTAATAATTTTTTTATTGTCATTCACAAGTTTGCAATGCACTGATGTCATGTCATGATGTTATGTAGTTTGATTGTTTGCTCTTTTGCACAGTTATTGTATTCAAGGACGTGTCAATGTAGACAGTGCAGATATCAAACTGGTCTTTATTCTACAGCAAGGCAGAAATCTTGGTGCAGATGCTGCATCTGCAGCTGTACATAACAACCTTGAAATTCTTAACCAGTCGCTCGGGAATACCAGCACAAGGCAGGGTCAGCAGCAGTCCGTTCAGCAGTCGGGGCAGAGTCAAACAGTGGACCAAGATATGGCCAGGTTTCAGTTTTGCAGTCATGACAATGACAAAACAGCAAAATTTTATTTAGCATGCATTTACAATACAACAATAAATTTGCAAAATAAAGCCAGAACTGTTGCACACTGTAACGTTACATGAATAAAACTTTTATCGATGTTATTGGTTACTTCAGTAACACGAACTTACTTCAAGCTGCCTTGAAGGACAAGAGGAGGAGGAAGATGATGCCGCTCCGTGTCTCTCCTGAGAGCTCATCTTTACAGACTGATCGAAGACGATTATTAGACGATCGAAGGTCTCATATAATATTAAATTATATCATTATAGGTCAAATATTATTTACATGTTGTTAGTAAGTAATACAACAAAGCACGACGTATTGCATAACTACAAATCACCGCGAGAGCTTTCCAATATGCGCGCCACTGAGTGACGTCTGTACATCCGGGTCAGAGAGCACCTGTCCATCAAAAGCTCACTATCCAATCAGAGTAGATCACTGTTAAGCCCACCCCCACGAGAGGTTTGTCTCAAAACAGCAAACGAAAAACTGCGAAGCATAAGCGAAATCTGTGGCAATGTATTCAGAATCCACGATTTGCGAAAACGAATCTTTGAAAAACATTAACAAAAAATGAAGCATATTTGAAGAGCCTGTTAAATTCGTGCGACTAAGTTAATTTTTTTCATTTTAATTGTGTTTTTCTTCTTTTGTAATGGAATATTTTTGATAGTTTCTGAAAAAGTTACGTTCAGTTTTATAAAGTTACGTTCAGTTTTATAAAGTTACATTCATTATTATTGACACAATCGTAATACCATAGTTTCATGGCGGGTAACGTACTGTGCTCCAAAACATTGGTGCTGATTGGCCCAAGAGGAGTCCTGTGCGCCAATGAACGCTATCTATCGATCTGCGCTCGATTGCTCTTCCTTCATCCTCCAACTACCCGGATGTCTGTCTCAGTAACTTGAAATTGAATTTGAGAACTGAATCTGAATTGTGAGAAGTGAATGTGAAGATATATAGAGAGTTTAATTTTCAGTGAGGATCAAATTTTATTGGACTTCAGTTCCAAACGAATAAATTCAATTTCAAATGATACAATTCAGATTCAGTTTTTGAATGAATTCAATTTTAATTAAACAATACAATTTCAAATTATGTGATTCAAATTCAGTTTTTCAATGCAATTATTCAAGTTTAGCCATTCAAATTCAAATATAAATGGTTCAAATTCAGTTTCTGGTGGCACATATTTCAGCCCATAGAGAGCAAGCAAGTTCAAAGAACCCATCAGATTGCGCCACATTGATTATCATGTCTGAACTTTGATAATTTATACTAAACTCACAAAACTTACTTGACTCTAAAGGAGGATGTGACGTCCCACGAATTCTTGGTGTATCTCTGCAGGGAAAAAAACTGAAACATGTGAACAGAAGGTAAAATGACAGATCATTAGCTTTTCTCTCTGTCAATTTTTCCAGGGTGATCTCAATCGTATTCATTGGTATTCGCAAATAAAGTGTACACATACATTTTTATACATTTGGATAGACACTGCAAACATACAATATCAACTTGTTGATAGCATCAACAAAATAAAATTTTTAAGTTTAGAAATTTACCAATCCTCTAAAGAGTGGTCAGAACTGGTTTTGCTAGAGTTCAATACTCAATCATTCAATCCCTAAATGGGATTCTCATTTATGAGTAAACAACAGGGGAACTTTGTCCAAGAGAGACGTTTTAATGACAAATTTTATTTATAATTTATTAAATCAAGATGACACTAAAAAGCATAGTCTCTCTCTGTACTACTGAATCTAATTATCATCAAAGCTGAACAAGTATAAATTATAACATCATGGTTACTGTTGTAACCTCCATTCCCTGATGGAGTGGTCATGAAGGTTACAACAGCAACCTTGACGTTCCCATTCTGTCACTCACTCAACGTTGTGTCGAATGTAGTGCCACAAGGGGTGCCTTTTAAAAGCGCCATGCACTAGACAGTGTTACGTGAACTGCTGACACAGGTACAGACAAGCTACTGCCTGCTTGAAGCAACTGTATCGGCTGCACTTAACCCTCCCCAACACCCCCAGAAAAGGCATGATATACAGACCTTAGGTTCCCAGCACCCCTAAGGGGAGCAAGCCGGCAAGCCGCAACCTTTTCTCTCTCTATGTTTCTCATCATAGACACGTTTGGACACCTGCTGTAGTGGGAATCCAGTCCAAAACAGAGGTCTGTCCAAGGTTTGAAAGTCTGACGGCAGGAAGGGGTGATTAACACACGGTATGAGCCATGGCCAACGCGACGGGTTGGATAGCGAAAGCCATGCATCCAAGCTTCGTACGAGGGGCACTAGAGGGACGTTTGTTTTTGACGTACCGTGAGGGGCTTCGCAGCGGCGTGGATCAGGTAATAACATGTCGGGAGGCAAAAGTGCGTCCCGAGGCTTGGGCGCTGAGAAAAGACTCAAAGCACTTACCTTGAAAATACATTTTGATGTAAGGATTCCTGGGTCCACGCACCTGGCAGGGGTGGGTTAAAAACTGAGGAAGAGGTCCAGGAGAGCCATCTTCGCTGGACTGCTGGGAATGAGGCAAGGTGACTGCATCCAGGGGACCGGCTGGATGACCAAGGAGTGAGGAAATCGCTCTTTTATTGACAATGTGGGTACCGCAGCCCGAAGGGGGTGCGACAAAAGAAAATAAGGGAAATTAAGATTTTGCTCCCGGCCCTCCACTGGGGGAAGGAGTGGTCCTGATACCAGCTCCAGAGTAAACATCTGCTTGGATGCAGGGGGACGCCCTCGGCGGGCAGACTGGGCGTGGACTGCGCTGGGGTGGTGCCAAGTTAACTCACATACATTTGTATGTTTTTTCCTCACACATCATACACTCTCACACAAACTTGAGTGCATATTCCAGGGGTAGTCAATTGGCAGACTCTGGTCCGAAGGACAATTAAATCTGGACCGAGCTCTGAAGCTTTGTGTTAGTTATCTGACACCTGGCTAAGTGATTATGTAAGCATACGTGTATTCGCCCACGGAGCGGGAATAAATAGCGTTCAGTGCTTCTCACGTTATTCCAGGGAGGGATTGCCGACTGGGCCAATGGGGCCAGTGCCCAGGGGCCCTTGACTACCAGGGGCCCTTTACTGCCCAGGAGGGCCCTGGGCTTTAAGGTTGCATGATCCATTTTGGCGATCCCCCTTGGTCAACACCATTTGGAGGGGGGCCCTTAGAGAAAATTGGCCACAGGTCCACATGAGGCGCCGAATAAAGCCTAATTTACTGTATGTACGAGATGAAGTTGCAGTTATTTTAACAACAGTAGTGGAGACACCGCTACAGAAACTGGCATCTTTCGCTTAAACGCACTGCAGAAAACCAAAACTAAGTAAAGTGAAACTATCTTCATCTGTCTGATATGTGATTCAGCTGGTTAAGCTAAGCCAGGTTTGTGTCAGGACAAGTTAGTATTCCGCCTTAAGACTATAACGTTTTTTCATCTAAATTCAGCTTCATTAATCAGCATGTTACGAGCCTTTAATAACAAACAGCTTTTTGTTCTAATTTTGTAAAAATTAAGCAGAGATGTCATCATGGCAAGGAAAACCTATTTATCCTTAAATTAATCAAACAGATATATTAATGCTTCACTGTTATGTAAATTGTTTGTTTGTTGTTAGTAGATTCTCACTTTAAGGAAAATATAAAAATGGTCCACGATCGATAAGGAATGGAGAAACGACAGGGTTTAAATACACAGGGGTAATGAGGACTAAACGACATACAGGTGAGAACAATGACTGAGTGCTGGCAGTGATGAGGGCAGGGAACTATGGGAAGTGTAGTTTGTGACAATGACTAGTGAAATACGGGGCAGACAACAAGGGAATCGTGACATAACCCCCCCTCAAAGGAGCGGATTCCAGACGATCCTAAAGAAAATGAAAAAACCCACATAAATAAAAAACTAAATTGTCCAAGGAGTGAAGGGCTAGCACAAGGGGTAAACAGACAGTCCAAGGGAGTCGGCCTCAGGACCACAGCCATAGGGAACTCCAAGGGCGGAGCCATGGTAGGCGGAGCCATGGAAGTTTCTAGTGGTGGAGCCATGGAGGGCGGAGCCGTGGAAGACTCTGGAGACGGAGCCGAGGACGGCTCAGGAGATGGAGCCGAGGTAGGTGGAGCCATGGAAGGCTCAGGAGGCGGAGCCGTGGAAGGCTCAGGAGGCTGAGCTGTGGGAGGCTCAGGAGGCGGAGCCATGGGATTATTTTAACCAGTATTTTAATATTTTGGTAGAAAAGATCTCTCAGACCCCACTAGCTGTCTCTGGTCCCCCAATGTCCTCATCAGGTTTTTTTTTATTTTTTTTTTTACAAAGTACTATTGCTATCAACATGACAATTTATAAAAACAATTAAAAAGATACATAATTTCCTAGCAATATATCTACTGACACCATGTAAGCTACATACTATCCAGACCTTTGCTGGAAAGGAAATGAAGAGAGCAGACCTCTTGGAACATTAATTGAGTTCCCCTGGCTTATTCCCTCATGAGATGCCATAGTAAAACTGTCCAGACACAGGAAAGAATAGGGTACCAGACGACCAATCTATTGCAATGGCTGTGTGCAATTGGTGAAAGGAGGGTCTGGAGCACATAGGGTCACATGGACACACTGGGAGAGAATAACATTCTCAGATATATTATACTCACTGACGTGCTCTATAGACCTTTTTCAAGAAGTTTTTGGACAGAATTTGTTGAATACATCTTTAAAATGCAATAAACATGGAAAATGGAAAAAATGGAAAAAAAACTCTGCCATAAATCTAAAGGTTTGTTTTAATAAAAAAAAAGCCAGCTGATGTGGTTTATTAAGCTTACCCAATTGGTCTGGAAACAACTATTTCCACTTGAGATGCAGATTGGGATTCTAAAATAATGTTGTACACTTCCTTTTTAGTTGATCCAGGCAACGCCTTCCCATTCCACTGTAACACCTCATCGCCTGAAAAAACAAAAAAGCATTAGCACTTGCCAGCATCCTACATAGCCAGACTGACTGAATAATGAGCTGTGAAAAATTACATTCAGAAATGTGACCAAAAATATCTACTAAGTTAAGGTAAAAAAATGATTTTAGAATACCTGAGTTTACTATATATATATATATATATATATAGATTATACATATATATAATCAATACCTGCTTGTAAATGGCCAACAATGTCAGCCAGACTTCCTTTCTTTACTTTGGTGATGAAGGCCCCGAGTCTCCCTGATTCTGTAATTTTCCCACCAACCACCTAGACAGGGCAGACGACACAGTTTACTAACAATTTGAAATAATGAACTAAGAACCTAAGTCCAAGTTTTCTGTTTCCTAACTTCATTGTTTTCCAAAGAACGCAATAGTAGAGATGGGGCATATTAATGCACAGGCTTACCTATGCTTTAGCCTAGGGGCCCACAGTGATCAGGGGGCCTTTAGTGGCTGTTTGACTAAACAGTCATCGGACAGGGGAGAACAACCAGTGCAATCGTCTGCTCCTGCACAAACAGCTACAACAACTAACCATAAATGGTTAGGTCCTTAGAACTTGCATTCAAATTTGACAAGCATCAGCGCAGTTTTGATGTGTCCACGTTGACTCCTGTTATGAGTGAGCAGCGAAGGCAGACGAGGAGATGCGGATCCAAGTGCAGTTCAACTTTATTAAGGAAACAAACAAGGCAGGTACACGGAAAACACGGGAACAAAGGAAAAACCCTCAATGGGGAAATAAACATAAAACTAGGAAACACGGGCAGGGGAAACATTCCAGGCTAACAACATTCAACGATAGACAGCGACTGAACAAACAGACAGGGTTTAATACACGGACATGGGAAGACAGGAACCAATGAACAAACAGAACTCAAACAAGATAACAAGGGGATAAACAGAAACCAGTGGCAAATTAACGAGGGCAGGTGAAAACAATGAATGAGAACACAAACGCTAACAGGGAGACTGTGGAGCTAAACAAGGGACAAAAGTGAAAACTACGGAATACAAAAGTGACAAAAATGACAACCAAGGGGTAACAGTGAGAACAAGATGAGGTAACCCTAACAACTCCTATGAGGCAGCAGCATCCACACAAATAAACGATATTAGGTTATTAAAATAAAAGAAATGTATTTATGTGACATTAATCTTTGTAAACTATTTTTTTTATATCAGCAGGCCAGTAAATCAGTTTTGTCATATAATGTATGTGATGCTTTCTGTTTGATAATTCACTGTTAATTTTCAGTGGTCCTGAAATGCATTACATTTGGCAGGATTTGCTCTCTCTTTTCTTCAAATTTGACACACATTTAGTGTAAATATGAAGTCAGTTTATTCAGAGTTACATTAACCCTGATTGTTTGAGATAATACACATCTGTTAAACTCACTCACGGCAAAACTCTCGCACTAATCACATTGTAGTCTTACTGACATGTCATCTGTCTTTCAAGCTTCAGGTTAGAAGTCAAGGACAGCGATTTCAAATCGAATGTATAATTTAGCACAAATAGTACATAAAAATAACAAAGAAACATCTAGGTTACGTATGTAACTTCCGTTCCCATTTCAGCACCGACTGTGCACACTCGTTGGTGAGATGTGCTGACATTGAGACTGAGTCTAACTCCATGCTGAGAAAAGAGATGCTCTGAACCGGGGTGAGCTTGCTCTTTTCCCAGCTGACCTGAAGTTCCAAACGGCTGAGGTGCCTGAGCACCTGGTCTCTGTGCGCGTATAGTAACTCTTGCGAGGGGGCCAGGATGAGCCAGTCATCGAGGTAGTTGAGTATGTGGATGCTGGCTTCTCGGAGCGGGGCAAGGGTTGCCTCTGTGAATTTCGTGAAGACGCGAGGGAACAGAGACAGGCCGAAGGGGAAGACTTTGTACTGATACGCCTGGCCATCGAACGCGAGCCGTAGGAAGGGTCGGTGTTGCTGCAGAATCGAGACGTGAAAGAACGCATCCTTCAGGTCTACCACTATGAAACAATCTAGATGCGGGACGCAATTCAGAATCTGTTTCTGCGTGAGCATTTTGAACGGGAGTTTGAGCAGAGCCCGGTTGAAAACTCGCAGGTCCAAGATCGGTTGGAAGCGTCCGCCTTTCTTGGGAACATTGAAGTAAGGGCTGTAGAGACCCTTCTTCATTTCAGTCGGAGGGACAGGCTCTATTGCATCTTTGAGTAAAAGAGTGGCGATTTCCGTGTGCAGGGAATTGGCATGTTCGCCGTTTACTGTGGAAAAACGGACGCCCGTGAATGGGGGCGGAGCCTGGAAAACTGAATTGCGTAACTGAGTGGAATGGTCCGGTGCAGCCAGCTTGATGGGTTGGGCAGTGAAAGCCACGCCTCTAAACTCCGTGCTAGGGGCACAAAGGGGACGAGTATTTTGGACGTGGCTTCGCAGCGGGGCGGAGCAGGTAGTGTGGCATCGGGGGGCAGGGTGCGTCCCGAGGCTTCGGTGCTGAGAACAAACTCAAAGCACTTACCTTGCACCACGCGCCTAGCAGGGGGACTTGCAGGAGGGGGCCATGGTGTGCAGGTGGGAATGGTCTGGGACCGTTCTACTGCCGAGGGTAGCGAGAGCGGAGGAGCGAGGAAGCTCGGCTTACTCAGCTCGTCATGCACTTCCGGGAAGAAAGGAACCGGGGGGAGGTGTGGCTGTGAGCGGCGCACATGCCCGCGGAACCAATTAAGCCCGGGGAAGCATAGCGGACCTCCATGCGTCAGGCTCAGACTGGGCGAGCAGACCCGAAGGTAGCGGCCCAGGCGAGTTATCTGCATCAGACGCCGCTGAGATGCTCTCAGATGCAGTGGTGATGTCATCATCCAATGTTCGGGAGTTCAAGGGACCGGACGGCCGGCCATTAAGCGCACTCATCCCGAGCTCGGAGGAAGCAAGCAAGTGTGCCAGGGAGGCGGGAGGTTTCGAGGGGATTTACCCATCGAAAACGTCCCATTATACTCCTCAAATCTTCTTCATCGCCTGCGGGGGGCGGCTGAAGTGGCTTTCTCTCACTACAAGAGAAAGCAGAGATCACAACGCTGCCGTGGCTATGTTCTCACACTGAAAACATAATCCATTGGAGAGAATGCTCATCCCGAGCTAGGACGGAAACAAGCAAGCGTGCCGGGGAGGTGGGGGGTTTCGAGGGGATTTTACCCGGCGAAACGGAGCCTGTCATTATCCCCAGATCGTCTTCATCGCCCGTGGCGCCTGCCCCAATCCCGTAGGAAGGAGGCGAGGCACGGCTGAAGTGGCTTTCTCTCACTACAAGAGAAAGCCGCGACCACAATGCTTTCATGGCTATGTTCTCGTACTGAAAACATAGACCATTCATAAAAACTCTGCCTGCGTGTGATCGCAACCCAGGTACGCGAGGCAGTTTTTATGACCGTCAGAGGTGGGGAGAAATCAACCGCATCCAGAAACTACACAGGGGCAGAAAAAACGTCTTTAAAAAGACGCGTCCTGAAGAGGACGTTCAACTCCGCTGTGTTTTGCTCTTTTTTTTAGAGGAAATTACTCTTTTAAAATAACTCTTTCGAGTTGTCTGCGCTGTCGAAGTGCCGAGGGGCAACAATGCAGAGCCGTGCAAGGAAGGAGAAACCCGCTGTTATGTGCCGTCGAATCCAACAGCATGCAGAGCATCAGAGGATTAAACAGGAACTGGTGTGTGTGACTCGCAGCAGACTGCATTCACGACCATCGGCTCCGAAGAAATATTCTGAATGAACTCCCGTATTTGCCCGCTTAAATACCCATATGTCCGGGGGCGGGGTATGCAAATACCGTCTGCCAATTTCTCATTGGCCTTCTCATTGGCCTCATCTCCGCTCAAGAGAGACCCCTAGTGTCGCTTCTCCGACACAACGTGGAGAGAGCGACAGAAGGGGAACATTAATTATTGATAAGGCATAAAAGAAAATAATTCCATGCAGAAATTAATGCAAAGAACAAGATAAGTTCTATTTTAAAAACAAATATAAAGACTTTTTTATTACTTATGATTAAAGTAATATTTTTGTTTGTTATTTCAGTCTTCCTCCCCTTAACACTATGTAATTTCTGTGCTACTTGTGGTGCCAAATAGAATTACAAAAATAAAGTATGTTTTCAAACAATCTGTAACAAACACCCAGACTCGTAGTTAGCATTGAACCCGGAGGTAATGTTTATTAAGAAGTAAACTTAGGCAATGAAGAACTTGGGATGTCGTCAAAGGAGCAATGGAGAGAAGGACTTGAGATATTGTCAGAGGAGCGATGGAGAGAAGATCTTGGATGTCATCGAAGGAGCGATGGAGCTGGAACCAGGAAAAGAGGGAATGTCCTCAGGAAGTCATCACTGGTAGCGGGTAAGTGAGTCTGTATTCATAGTTGAGACCAGACGAAGAGTAAAAGGAGGATCAGGCTTTTATGATGTGGAGATGATTGATGCAGATACGAGGGACAGGTGCAGATGATCAGTACTCAGGGGAGAGGGATTGTAAAGTATTAGTGCTGGGAGTGTATGGTAGATCTGTGACATTACCCCCCTCCATGGACCGCTCCAGACAGACGTGATACCTGGTGCCGGATGACCAGGGTGGGTATCGTGGAAGTGTGAAAGAATCCAGGATGTCATCTCAAGGTACCCATGATCTTTCTTCTTGGCCATACCCCTCCCAATCAATGTGGTACTCAAGGCGACCCCTACGGCGTCGGGAGTCCAGGACGTCTCGAACTGCATAGGCCGGTCCGTCTTCCAGGAGTAGTGGCTGGCGTGGAGCATCAGCAGGATCCAATTCTGAGTGGTGAGGAGAGAGGGACGAGTGGTAAGGTTTCAGAAGAGAAACATGGAAAGTGACAGGGTTAATTTGTCTGGAAATCGTGAAGGGACCAATGTAACGGGGACTTAGCTTTTTGCACGGGAGCCACACCTTCTGCCCTGGTTGGTAAGCTGGAGTGGGCAATCTCCGGGTGTCAGCAAGACAGCCCGTAGCAGGTGATGGTGAGCCAAGTCCCAGACCCTATCACTCTCCTTAAACCAATAGTCAACAGCTGGCACCTCAGATGGTTCACCGGACCACGGGAAGAGAGAAGGTTGGTAGCCCAATACACACTGGAAAGGTGTAAGTCTAGTGGAGGGTTGACGGAGAGAGTTCTGTGCGTACTCAGCCCAGGACAGAAAACGACTCCAGCGATTCTGCCGGTGATGGCAGAAGGTTCTGAGAAAATGACTGATCTCCTGAATCTTCCTTTCTGTCTGACATTACTCTGTGGATGGTAACCAGAGGAAAGACTGATGGTTACCCCTAGGAGCAAAAAGAAAGCCTTCCAGACTCGGAAGATGAACTGCAGACCTCTGTCGGAGACGATATCCTCAGGGATTCCGTAATTGCAGAAAACGTGATTGAAAAGAGTTTCTGTGGTTTCTAGGGTGGTGGGAAATCCCTTGAGGGTAAGTAACTTGCAGGCCTTAGAAAAAACTATCTACTGCCACCAGAATGCATGTAAAACCCTCGGAGGATGGTAAATCAGTGATAAAATCGACCCCTAGGTGTGACCAGGGCCAACGAGGGATAGGCAGAGGAAGGAGTTTGCCAGCTGGAAGTTGGCGCGGAGTTCGGGAGACGGCACATTCGATACATCCCTGGAGGAACCTTCGGACATCTCGGTCCATACGTGGCCAGCAGAACAGTTCATGGAGGAGTGAGGGGGTCCTATTGGTCCCTGGATGGCCAGTGCCCAAAGAGGAGTGTAAAGAATCTATCAGAGTTAGTCGTAGGGAAGAGTGTACATAGGTTTTATCGGCAGGACAGTTTGGCAGAGCTGGCTCAGTGGCAGAAGCCTCAGCGATGTCATCATCCAGGGACCATTGAATTGGGATTACTATTAGCCATGCATGTACTCTATGTGTGGTAATTATACATAGTTGTTAAAAGGGTCTTCATTCACAGAACACGACTTCCACAATTGTCAATTAGGCAAAGAAATGTGTGATGTAGACGTTCCCTTTAGGATCAAAGAACGTTTAATTTTTTTGTGGAACATGAATAGGTATAGTTAAAAAAAATTACTGTGATAAATATTATCAAAATTACCTATAACAAAATTAAACAGTTTTAACCGGTTACAACCATTTAAAAATACATTTTCACTCCGGAACAATTGGACATCACTTCTGCAAAATATTTTGTTTGTTTCTGATTTTCGTTTTTGCTCCTTAAACCATTTTTAGTCCCTGCTTTTGGGTAAACCCACAAATTACTTACATACAGGTATACTGTAGTTGTCTAAAAACTATAAACTGGGATATTAGAACATATTTTGACATAAAAATGTACATACTTTACCTTTAAGTATTATCCTTAACTGCGCTTATGCTTGTATCAAATGCCTATTATTTGTTTATTGGTTGTGCAAGTTGGGAGTTTCTGACTGAACCTTTTGGCCTTGTAGTAAACTAATTGTGACGAAGCAGGCGGAGAATGAGGATCTAGATGCAGCAGTTTATTCAAAAACATAAAGAAAAACTCAGAAACAAGCAAACAGGGGAGACCTGGCACAGAGCATCAAAAACATGCAAGAACTAACACTGGAGACAGGGAAACCAAGGACTTAAATACAGAAAGGAACAAACAAGGGAATAAGGAACACCTGGGTGAAATAATCAGGGAATGAGAACTAATCAGGGGAAAACCAATCATAAAATTAAACTACAAAGGACTACAAAAACCAAACAGGAAACAGGAACTAAACTAAACTTCAAAATACAAGCACAAAAACAAAAGACAACAGAGAACATGACACTAATATTTTGACAATCCCAATATAAATGTATTCTTGTTAATATTATGCATCAGGGACCATTGGTAGGGCTACATAGTTAATTGCAATAAAATATGGACTCTGGAGACCTCCAGGCCTAGAGGCCTGTGTATACTTTGTTTCACGTGTTCCGGATCGGCTCGCAGCTGGTCTACCACATTGCCTTTGTGAGTTTACTTTTCTGACTGAGAGCGAATACGAATGCGTTTGATGCATGCCCATTACAACCACTTGGGATACCCTTTTAGTATAGTCAATGGCTGGAAAGTCTCCATTTTCGGCAGATTTACATTTATTAATTTGTTAGGTCATTTTTATTCAATGTGATGTACAGTCACAATTAAAAATTGTAAAACAATGACAAGAAAATACTAAAAGCTGAGATTAGCACTAGTAGACCTTTTAAGTGTAGGTTTAAATCCCTTCAAGTGTAAGCCACTGACACAAATCCAATGTGATTAGTATAGGTGCTTTTCTTAATTCTTACATCTCTTAACTTTCAAACATTCACTGACAAGCTCACCTTCAGACCGAGTAGGGAACCGGCTTCTCTTGGCATGGTGGAACGCTTACTTAGAGTGATGCGGCCAATCAAATGATCTCCCTCTTTGGATGGCTGCCAGCTAACAGGATGCTGTGAAGAATCGAACAGCACCTTTTCATTCCCTTTAATGGTGAGCATACATTTGCTGACATGACACACACTCAACAACTGCGCATAGGGTATACAAACAAACATATACTGAATTCAGACAGATCAGCAACCAAAACACTATGAAACAGCTGCTGATTCTACTAGAATTTCCATTGTGACTACCCATTTCAATCATCTAAAGCAGTCATGGATCAAAGACTTACATGCCACTCAGTGGGGTCTAGAGGATGACTGTCCCAGTCACCTGCAGAAAGAACATGGTCATTGTAAATACAAAATTATCGAACACACTTTATATTAGGTGAACTTAACTACTATGTACTTAGACATTTGATACCATGTACTTATTATGTACATACATGTTGTTTCTTTGTAATTACATTAAAAGAACTTACATTTAATTACATTTGTAGTTACACTGTTAACTTTACCCCTAACCTTAACCCAACCCTTACCCCAAAGCCTAACTCTAACCCCTAATCTTAACCCTAACCCTAATAAACGTACACGTAACTCAACCTCAGTAACAGCAAATGTGGGAATTTTGCAGAATAACATGTAGTTACACAGTAAATACATAGTCTTGTATGTATTTAATGTTAATACGTAGTAGTTAAGGACACCTAATATAAAGTGTGACCAAATTTGCAAAGTACAGGATATAAGAGTTTGTATACTAACACAACTGTTTGAATGGTGTTACTGTCCCCATGAACTGCCATGAAAAGTTCAGGTTTCTTTCCTGTCTAGACATATTTCCTATTTAAACAGGATGTTGTGGTGGAACATTTCAAACCCCCACCCCCCTTTAAAAAATAAATCCAATAACATTTAGTTTACAAGTTAACTGCCGTTGTACGTTTTGCACCTGGCTTGATGCAATGCATGCCAGTTAGAAATTTTGTCTGACATTCACTGCTGCATCACCACAACGCATGCCATCATAGTACTGCGAGAGCGAAGGAAGACCAGCTGCCTGGATCAGATGCTGGATTTTCCCCAAAGCAGCTGCACAACTACAGATGATAACTCAGCTTATTCGTAATTGGCCAGACTGCTATCTTATATATGATGTATTATTATTTCTTGTTATATTACAGTATATATCATGTTTATTAAAAATCTTTAAATGATTCAAACATACTGACTCTTTATTGATATCAAAATATGGGCTTTTCTTGGCCTTTCTTCTCATAAATGCAGGCACTGTATTAAGCTGTACATAACTGATTCACATATACTGTGCAATAAAATTAATATGGTGATCGGCGGCTATCTGACAAATCTAATGTGATCACAATACTGTTGCATACTATGGGAAACACAAAGTGTCTGACTTGATAACTCTCTTTTTCTTCCCCAACAGCAGCTGGCAAATCTTGGCAAGGCGAAGTCGAACCAGAGATTATTTAGGACAAGACAGAGCACTATTAAAATGAATGGGAGAAATTGGAACACCCAGTATTGCAGATGTAGAAAAGGAAGTCCTACCTTACAGGTAAAAGAACCAATCAACTTTCAGATACAGAGATTGCCCATCACTTGACTTGAGAACCTGCATGCTGGAGCAGCATGTTTGTGTGTGTGTGTGTGTGTGTGTGTGTGTGTGTGTGTGTGTGTGTGTGTGTGTGTGTGTGTGTGGTAGTGGGTTTGGGTTGTTTACAGGGACATTTTTTTAGCTTACACACTGGTAATTACAAGGGTATTATGCTATAAATGTGGTTTATGAGGACATTTCTAGTGTCCCCCAATTCAAATCGCTTAAAAAAAACAATGTTTTTGGTGAGGGTTAGATTTAGGGGTAGGGTTAGGGGATAGAATCTATAGTTTGTATAGTATAAAAATCATTATGTCAATGGAGAGTCCTCATAAGAATAGCCGCACCAACATGTGTATGTGTCTGTGTGTGTGTGACCTGAACTAAAGAAGCACATCTTATGATATCATTGTTGTCAGGTTTTACAGCTGACTTAAAATATATTCTTTGTTTGTAATCTTGACCAACCGTTTTAGAAATGTCCGTTTTTCGCCATTTAAATAAATATAGCTTTACATTAATGCTGCTTGTATCCATAGAAAATAACAGCACATTCCCTATATGGCCGCTGAGTGTACTGACTTGCCTTGAAAGAGACTTTTGTCGAACTCGTACTTTAGCCATGAACACGATTTTCTACTTGCTATTGCTGATCACATGTAGGAGGTATTTGAGGGAGCAACATTATCTTTCTTCTAGTGAGCATTTTATTAGGGAAAATGGGTAAGTTCAGTATGAGATATAACTATTTTTAGTCCATATTCCAGGCAAGAGACTGTGAGATATTTTGAAGTTTGTGTAAATAATACACTGAATACAGTGCTGTATCTTTCTGTTGTGTTGCAACAAATAAAATATAAAAGCATAGTTTTTTTCTATAACAATCATTTTGGAATAGAATATATAATGTTAATGTACATTTCCATTTAACAATATGGTACAAAGCATTCAGAATTATAAATTCAGTAATAAAAAAATTCAGTAATATAGTTAGAATAGCAGGCTAACGGGTTAGCATGCAAACTGAAAACACATGGAAATAGAAACTCTTAATTTGACCATGTGTTGCTTCAGTCATAATATGTCATTTATAATATAAAAGACATTAATCTAATTTTCATGGTCAAGAAAAAAAATCATCAAGAGATGTTGTAGCATTTTCAATCAGGCACCGAATAGAATAACAAAAACTAGTTCGCTTTGGGGACCAAGGGGGATTGGCATATGCAGAAGGATTCATTCTTACATAATACTGCTGTAATACAAGGACAAATTACAGTTTGTCCTTGTATTACAGTTCCTCCTGACACTCCCAGCACTTACACGCCACGATCTCTCTCTCCCGAATACTAATCACCTGCACCTGAAACTCGTTCCCACATCAATCAGCTTCACATCATATAAGCTCTACTCTCCTGTCACTCTTTGTCTGGTCTCCACATTGATCACAGACTCACTTACCTGCTTTCTCCTCGAGACTTAATTGGTCTTCATCCCGAGCTCCGAGCTCCTACGTCCCAGCAACGTTCTTCGAAGTTCTCCTCTCCAACGCTCCAGTTTGTTCAAGCTCCTCACTCCATCACTCCATCGTCAAGTTCCCGTGATCTCCTCTCCATTGCACTGCAGTCTGCACTCAGGTTTACCAGCTCCCCTATATCCCTCAATAAACCACACCTCCAGGTTTAACACTACCATCGAGTCTGAGTATCTGTTACAGAAGACCAGACCCACAATATAATCATGACCCCGGCAGGACCCAATCCCATTCAAACCCTCGTAAACGCTTTCCGGCAAGCGCTTACTCACACCTTGGATCCCTCCGCACCTCCATTAACCACCAGCGCTTCCGCAATTCCTTCTCCTGGTCATTCCGCAACTCCTGTTGCCAACCCAGTGCCCTACTCTGGAGTGGCGGAGTACTGCAGTGGTTTTCTAACCCAGTGTTCTTTAGCGATTGAGATGCAACCACATCGTTTCTCTACTGAACGTTCTAAGGTAGCCTTTGTTATCTCATTGTTAACAGGACAAGCACTGCAATGGGCCCAACCTCTCTGGGATTCTAATAGCTCCGTAACCCAATCCTTTGACAGTTTCACCCGACACTTCCGGGAGGTTTTTGGATTTCCTGCAGGGGATACATCGCAAGGTGAACAATTGTTTAATCTCCGTCAAGGAAAGAGTTCAATCAACGAGTATGCCCTGAAATTCCACACACTAGCAGCCTCCAGCGGATGGAATGAGTCATCACTCCTCACTGTTTATCGCCTGGGGTTGGAACCACGGCTGCGATTACACCTCTTCTCCTTTGATGATGCAATGGGTCTTGAGTGTTTCATACAACTTTCTATCTGGGTGGCTAATCGAATGAGGTCATGTCTCGCTGAGCTGCCCATTTTACCACATCCACCAGCTGCCGCTAAACCACCCTCTACATATTCCTCTGAACCTGGACTCCTACTGCCTGTCCCCAGCAGAGGGCCAACACCGGTTGACCCAGAAGTTGTGCCTGTACTGTGGTAAAGAGGGACACGTGATCTCTGCGTGTCCCATTCGACCTCCTCGCCCTTTGTTGAGTTACTTATACACTCCGAAAATCTGTTCCTCCCCACTCTTAACTAATGTTTCACTTACTGCCTCTGATTTTTCTCTCTCAGTACCCGCAGTCCTCGACTCTGGGTCAGCCGGCAGCTTCATTTCCGACACCCTCTGCCACCAGCTCCGTCTCCAAAGGAGGCCCTGCGAGCCCTACCTCCAGATCCAAACCATAAATGGTAAACCCTTAGGTAGGGGGTATATCCGTCACTGGGTCGGTCCCATCAAGCTGCAAGTGGGATGCCTGCACTCGGAGGATATCACCTTATTTGTACTCGATAACTCCACTACCGATATTATCCTAGGCCATCCCCAGCTCATCCGTCATTCTCCTGTCATCTGCTGGTCATCTGGTGATGTTCTGAAGTGGGGAGCCAAATGCTTCCCCACCTGTTTTCCTAACCTTCCCACTCCAAATCATCTTCCTATTTCCAAGAAACCCCTTGTCAATTTGAACACCACAGCGATCGAAAGCCCGACCAGCTCACAGTCCGTAGAGTTTCCCTCCTGCTACTCCCACTTCCAGGACGTTTTCTGTCCCCTTCAGGCCTCACTATTACCACCTCACCGACCCTGGGACTGCGCTATCGACCTCCTTCCGGGCGAACCTGTGCCCAGATGTAAGATCTACACCCTCTCCAGTCCAGAACAGACCGCCATGGAGGAGTACATCAAGGAGGCTCTCTCCCAGGGTTACATCCGTCCTTCCACTTCCCCTGCTGCCTCTAGCTTCTTCTTTGTGGCCAAGAAGGATGGAGGTCTCTGCCCCTGTATTAATTATTGTTCCCTCAACAAGATAACAATAAAGTTCCGGTATCCTCTTCGCCTAGTTCCTGCTGCCCTGGAATTGCTGAGAGGAGCGACAATCTTCACTAAGCTTGACCTACGCATTGCCTATAATCTCATTCGCATCCGGAGGGGAGATGAATGGAAAACGGCTTTTGTTACCCCAACTGGCCACTACGAATACCGGGTGATGCCTTATGGCCTGGTCAATGCCCCATCAGTTTTCCAAGGCTTCATGAATGAGGTTTTCCGGGAGTACCTCAACCAGTTTGTCTTCGTGTACATTGATGATATTGTTGTTTACTCCGCAAATGAAACGGACCATCGTCAGCACGTCGAGCTTGTGTTGAGAAAACTGAGGGATTACCAACTATACCTCAAAGCCATCTATACCTCTTTCATCTGAGGACTCACCAATTTCTCGGTTACAACATCAGTCCTGAAGGAATCCAGATGGATGAGGGTAAGGTAGAAGCGGTGCGAGCCTGGCTCACTCCTACAACTATTAAGGATCTCCAACGCTTTCGGAGTTTCTCCAACTTCTACCGCCAGTTCATTAAGAAATTCAGCTCCCACTGTTCTCCGCTGACATCACTCCTGAAGTCCAAGCCCAAGTCTCTTGACTGGTCCCCCTCGGCCTCCTTTGCCTTCCAACGACTTAAGGTAGCTTTTACTACGGCACCCCTTCTCTACCATCCTGACCCTAACAAACCATTCCAAGTTGAAGTAGACACCTCCACCACTGGCATGGGAGCTGTCCTTTCCCAGCAGCAGGGGAAACCATCCAGACTCCATCCATGCGCCTATTTTTCCAAGAAACTCAACACAACTGAACTTAATTACGATATCGGTAACCGGGAGGCTTGAAGGAGCCAAATACCCTTTTCTAGTGCTAACAGACCATAAAAACCTGGAATATCTCCATGAGTCAATATCGTCAATATCGCTGCCTAAACCCTCGACAAGCACGATGGGCACTTTTCTTCTCCCGTTTCGACTTCTCTATCACCTATCGCCCAGGAAACAAGAATGTTAAAGCAGACGCGCTTTCTCATCTCTATGCTCCAGAGGAAGTCCAGGAGGTCCCAGATACCATTCTTTCTCCCAACGTAGTGGTTAGTCCCATTCAATGGTCCCTGGACGATGACATCGCTGAAGCGACTGTTACCGACCCAGCTCCTCCTAATTGTCCTGCAGATAAGACCTACTGTATGTTCCCTCTTCCCTACATTTAATCCTCATTGATTCTCTTCACTCCTCATTGGGCACTGGTCACCCGGGGAGTAATAGAACCCTCTCCCTTCTCCAGGACCAATTCTGGTGGCCACGCATGGAACAAGACGTTCGAAGGTTCCTCCAAGGATGTGTTGAATGTGCCATCTCCCGAACCCCGCGCTGACTTCTTGCTGGAAAACTCCTCCCTCTGTCCATTCCTCGTTGTCCCTGGTCACATCTAGGAGTAGATTTCATCACTGATCTACCGTCTTCCGAGGGTTATACCTGCGTCCTGGTCGCAGTGGAACGTTTCTCCAAGGCCTGCAAACTACTCTCTCTCAAGGGACTTCACACCGCCCTAGAAACTGCTGAGGCTCTTTTCAATCATGTATTCCGCAACTACGGAATCCCTGAAGACATCGTTTACGACCGCGGACCTCAGTTTATCTCCCGAGTCTGGAAGGGCTTCTTTTCTCTCCTAGGTTTAACCGTCAGTCTCACCTCAAGTTATCATCCTCAGAGTAACAGGCAGACTGAAAGGAAGATTCAGGAGATCAGTCGCTTCCTCAGAACCTTCTGTCTTCACCGTCAAAATCGCTGGAGTTGTTTTATACCCTGGGCAGAGTACGCTCAAAATTCCCCACGTCAATCCTCCACCAAGCTTAACCCTTTCCAGTGTGTTTTGGGCTACCAACCTCCCTTATTCCCAGACAGCTGCCAGCTGTCGATTACTGGTTCAAGGAGAGTGAAAGGGTCTGGGACTTGGCTCACCACCACCTGCTACGGGCAGTACACCGCCAGAAAGGTTCTGCTGACACCTGCAGAGCTCCCACTCTGACCTACCATCTTGGGCAAAAGGTGTGGCTGTCCACGAGAGACATCAGACTGCGTCCCTTACAAGAAGCTAAGTCCCCGTTTCATTGGTCCCTTCACGATTTCTAAACAAATTAACCCTGTCACCTTCTAACTCCAACTCCCACCAGAATTCCGAATCCATCCTGCCTTTAATGTCTCTCTTTTGAAGCCTCACCACCCGCCCCTATCTCTTCGCTCCTCGGAACTGGCTCCTCCCCAACCATTACTCCTGGAAGACTGCCCGGCCTACACAGTCCGAGACATCTTGGACTCCCGTCGCCGCAGAGGTTGCCTTGAATACCTCATTGATTGGGAGGGGTATGGTCCAGAGGAGAGAGCATGGTCCCCCGTGACGACATCCTGGATCCCACCCTTCTTTCCCACTTCCACGATACCCATCCAGCTCCTCGTGGTCGTGGGCGCCCTTGATGCCAGATTGCACGCCCCTCTGGAGCGGCCCCTGGAGGGGGGGTAATGTCACAGTTCCTCCTGACACTCCCAGCACTTACACTCCACGATCTCTCTCTCCCGAATACTAATCACCTGCACCTGAAACTCGTTCCCACATCAATCAGCTTCACATCATGTTAGCTCTACTCTCCTGTCACTCTTTGTCTGGTCTCCACGTTGATCACAGACTCACTTACCTGCTTTATCCTCGAGACGTTACTTGGTCTTCATCCTGAGCTCTGAGCTCCTACGTCCCAGCAGCGTTCTCCTCTCCAACACTGCAGCGTGTTCAAGCTCCTCACTCCGTCGCTCCATCGTCAAGTTCCCGTGATCTCCTCTCCATTGCACTGCAGTCTGCACTCAGGTTTACCAGCTCCCCTATATCCCTCAATAAACCACACCTCCGGGTTTAACACTACCATCGAGTCTGAGTATCTGTTACAGTAACGGGATTACGTATTTAAAATACAAAACAACGGTTTTCCACTACAGTTACAATTTAAATAATTGGTAATTACAATACTATTACATTAAAAATATTTTGATTACTGAAGAGATTACTTTGCATTTTATTGTCATTTGTTTCATTTAATATTTAGTCCTTTCATATTGAAAACATTTATACAAATAGATTATGTGATCCAAAGTGCATTTGAACTGCGGTGAAACAATTTCTTACAGTATGATGTGTTACATTCATACGAGCAGACAGAGAAGTAAGTTTGAAGTAAGTTTGGAGCAGAAGAAACAAAAATAAACCTTGTGTAAATTGTCAGCTTTATGCTAATACATTTAAATTACATTTCTAGCCATTTTACATGCACGTTACCAGGCATGATCACATTTTTTTTATAAAGAAAATTAATGATAATCATAACTCTTTTTTAATAATTTCTTTTTTCTAGTAAGACCTTTGATATTAGGGCAAAAATTATATACTTGATAATAATTTTTGTATTGTATTCCTGTAAAAATATCTAAAAATCCTTAAATCAAGATCAGTTAGATTTATCTTGTTTTAGAAACAACACTGCATAATATATTTAGGTTTTTCAGAGAATGTATTTTTAACGTGTGTATTTTGTCTTACTGTACTGGCAGAGTTTTTATAGTAAAAACAATGTTAAAAAATAATGAAGTGAAGAAGAAATCCAAAGTATTTAGAATATGTTACTGACCTATCTAACGGAATACGTTTCAAATTAAATTTTACAGCATATATTCTGTAATCTGTTGTGGAATACATTTGAAAAGTAACCCTCCCAACCCTGACGGTATGCTAGCAATGCCAATGGGCATTGCTAGCTTAAAGCTCAGACCCCAGTGTGATCTTGAATCGTTCTTCAGGCCTACATAGCCTATCATGACCATCTGTTTGACATTAACCAAACAGGAGGAGGCCATTTTGGAAACTATGTAGAATAACGTACCTATACTGCATAGCTAGATTTAAACTACAGAAGATAACCAAGACTGTACATGGGAAACAGAAAGTTAAATGATTATCAGGGGGACGTATCACATACTGTAGTAGCCTGTTTGGCTTAAGCGATAAAGTTGGGAGGTGTTTAAAGTGTCAAACCCCAAAAAAAGACAAGACAAAGCACAAACGTTTTAAAGTCCCATCTGATCATCTTGATTTAATTCATCCCCATGCATTACAAATCGAATGTATAGTATGGAGCTGGACCTGCACATACTGAAATAAGCATGAGCTATTCCCTTGACAATCACTGACATTATAAAATTGGTAGTCAACTAGTTGCATGTGCTAGTTTTTAGAAAGTCCAGGACCAAACAATTCCAAATAGATCTGCATCTGTAATTGCAAACAAAACTAACAATGTCAGAGAAAACAGGCTTCAGCAAAGCACAACTGTAAGAAATACACCAAAAACCATTGCTAATAAAAATTCCTCACAACTATGCACAAAGATGCTTATTTATTATGTATTAGTTGCCATCTTTTTTCAAAGGACAGAGAAGAGGTATGGATAGGGAGAAGATGGGGTAATGGGATCGGGGAATGACCGAAAACTCATTTAAAATCAGGTCGCCCACATAGAAGTGCTAACATGCAACATGCTAGAGCATTTGCAGGAAACAGCTCTGACAGAGGACATTGTGGTTACACATGGTAGAGTCCATTTAAATGTATTTAAAGTAATCACTTTACACTCTGCTCTGTTTAATTGGCTAAGAACAATAATACTTTGCTAAACAAAATCCAAAGTGGTTCCCATTAGCAAGAAAACCTTTAATTTAGTTTTGCATAAATGTATCAGGCCAGTGACTTTCAAAACCATGAGGGGCCTGGAGCTGAAAGTGATGGGGGAACTCAAAGCGTAATCGCATCCTGAGCTGGGATTGCTTATGACGATGACTATGTGAGATTTCAAACTCAAAGTCCCCAAACTGAACGTGTTGCATCATAGGACTGACTCAGACACTCAACGGTTTTATGTGAGAGCGTGTCTGACATAATTCTCAAATCTGTTGCTCTAAAAAACAGCTACACTGCATGAATCAACAGGGTTTGGGTTTGAGCAAGAGATACAGTAAAGCAATAGATTGTGACGATCTCCCCAAAAGTGATCTTCCCCTTTAAATAATTTCTAGCATCCCTGGAATGCGTGACATCATTTCCATGGGAAGAACATTTTATCTTCAGCTCCAGATGACACTCCAGAACCACATCTAGCTCAGTATGGTCAAACTCATGGAATATGTTCCATTATGTACATCACAAGCCTCTTGTTTTAAACGGAGCATTGTTCATGGAGCAGAGTGACTAATGGCCATTATTTTTTTAGGCTGATTTTCCCGCTGATGCCGTTTTTTACCTAATGGAGTTAACGCTGTTTTGCACCTGACGTGACTTTTGACTGAGATAAACCATTTGACAAAACAGGGATAAATGGGAATAAGTAAGCGTGATCTTTTTGTGTTCATTTTTGGGGTAGTGTGAAGCAATGTCCTGATATTTATTGTATGCTATGTTGATTTGTTCTGCATTTAGTGGTGGGGATTGAAACAGATTCCAGCATATGATTGAAAATGAAAATGAAGACAAAACATTTTTTGACACTTTTGGTTGTGAAATGTTAGTGGAAAATGTCCATAGTTAATATGATGAACTACAGTACATCTGTGGTTACTCTGTTTATGCATTTGTGTGATCTTGAGGGGAACTGCTTTAATTTGTAAAAATCACCTTGACACCAGTTTTGAAACCAAGTGATGGCAAAAAGTCTTAGAAAAGTTAAATTAGATTTAAGAAAAGTTCTAGCATCATGTTTGCAGATCATACTTGCTTTGATATTTTGCTATCTAATGCAATGGAATTTAGATATTTTTAAGTGTGACTTAAGTTTCTACATTATTTTTGGGGCCACTATAAATTAATAAGTGTCACCTACCTTTTTCACTAACACTTTCGATCTCCACATCCTCACAGCTGGTGTATTCAGGTGTGGAGCCACCCTCCTCCTCAGAGCTACTGATGGACATCTGCCTCTTGTTGAGGCCTCGTTTGGGTCTATAGGCTCTTGGTGGAGGAGGCCGCAGTGATTCTGATTGGTCCGAGCTAAGAGAAGAGTCTTTACGTAGGATTTCAGCAGCCTTTTCTCGCTTAGCCCTGTGCAAAAAAGCTGCAGACCCAGGTTCCAGATGCTCCTTTGGGCCCCAGTCCTGTCTGTCCCTGAGGTCTGGGGGGCCTGTAGGGCCCACATGAGGGCCACCGTGGCCCTGTTTAGCAAGAGATACTTGTCCCCCAATGCCACCCCCCATGGTCCTGTCCACAGAATAAGCTTGATGGTTCTCTAAAAAGTCCTTGCGGTCCTCGTTGCTGGCTATTCGCTGCCTGCTCATGTGATTTCCAGTGGCCTCACCCCCATCTTGAAGCAATCCCACTTCATTGATAGCAAGGTCACTGTGATGACGCTCCTGACGCATTTTGGACACTTTGGCATGCATTCGCATTTCCTGTTCTTCCTTCTGCGGTTTAACAGGGTAGCGGGCTAGGTTCGGGTCACTGCGGTAACGGGTCTGGTACTCCTTCTCTCGTCTTTGACGCTCTCTCTCTTCCTCCTCCTGTCGTCTTCTTCGGTCAGGATGGGTGGTGTCATCCTCTAGGTACTCCTGGGAGTGGCCTTTCCTGCTGTCCCGCTTCTCACCTGGAGCTCGGTCTTCGGAGGCTTGTGATGACAACCTGCCGGGACCTCGCCTTCTTTCTCCACGCCCAATTACCTTTCCATTCTGATCATGCAGGGACACAGGTCTCGTCCTGTTATTGATTAGATGGAATAAAGTAAGACTTATAATTTTGTGCAATGCAGCATTGAGAGTTTCCATGAACCAGGCTAATTTGCATATTCAGATAATGCTACAGGGGTTTTATGACACATAGCAAAACAACTGCTAACAACTGTATTTCAAATGGTAGGCATTCGTGTATTTAAAAGTTTTTAAAGTTTTTAGCTGAATATGCATCTGATAAAAAGATAACAGACATAATATTTTAAAGAGGTTATAAGGCAAGAGCAACAGTCAGCGTGGTGGCAGTTGAAAACAGGTCAGGATGAACACAAATTTTGTTTAAATGTCCAGCACAGAGTCCATTTCTCACTAACATGTCTGGGTGCTGTGAGCTGTTGTGTTTTCATGTATAAATGGACGTTTCTTCAACTTCAGGTAATTCTATGTCCCAGGGGTGGATTTTTATCAAAACTAGTCATTTAAAACTTTTTTTTTTCTTTCCTTTTATTATGAAGGTCATTTTGAAATTGACATGGAAACTTTTTTACCAGGTCTTCACAGTTTATTTTTGGTACTATTCAAATAGATTTTATGCAAAGATTTTATTAATTTAGTTTTGTCCCAGAAACAGACTTTCAATATTAAACAAAAAAATCCATTATAAAAATATATATTATTACATGTTTAAAACTAAGGTAATCTAAACAGAGTGAAAATCAACAAACCATTTCAATATCTATTATATAAACATGATTTTGATCTATTCTTAAAAAATACTGTCTCACAGTTGTGGTGTCATTTCAGCCACACCAAACAATTTAGCCTCTAATAAAGTTTTTTTTTTTTTTTTTTTTTTTAAGTACTTGTTGACAAACGTGTAAGTGTAGAGCATGCCAATATGAGTGATGCATCAAGAAAACAAAGAAATATTTTGTTGTGTGTGCATGTGTTTATTTAGGATACATAAAATGCTAGCTATGGAATTAGCCTATAGCGTGAGAAAGGAGTTAACCATTTTATTGCAAAAATGTAAAAAATTATTCCACAACAGAATTCTATTAAACACAATACTGAATTTTGAGTGGTGGAAATGACACTTTGGTGGGAATTTTCATGACTTTCAGAATAAAAATGACAAAAATGACAATATTGTCATGTGATTAATTAAATAAACAATGAGTGTGTTGTAAGAGCTTTCAAAAGAGAAATCCATATGAACAAAAGTACCCACAGTTGAAGAGACACCCATACATTGTTAAGCAGCGTCTTTGAGAAATATATCTTAGGTTCAGTACACGTATAAATAATTTTTTGGCCTACTTGTCTCTTGGCGGTTCACTGCGGGACCGTGAGGCAGGCATTGTATCTGCTCCCCTGGTGGGCTCGTCAGTACCAAGGCTGGATGGCAGAGTGTCGTTAATGTTAAGGCCTGGAGCCTGGGATCTGGAGCGCAACTTGCTGTCCTTGTCCAAATCAGGGCCACTGAAGGGAGCACCCACACTAAGAGGTCGCCCCCCAGGCCCTGATGAAAACCATTCTCCTGATTTAGTTAGGATTTCCTGCTGTTTCCTGCACAGGTTACATACCCACATAACCTATGTGGACAAACAAATGTTTTTTAAGGGAGGTACTGATGTTAAGATATTTAGCAAAGCAAATATTTTAGACTTCTGAATTCTTAAAGTTGAAATGTGTAATTTCTGCATCACCAAACAGACCCAAACTCATGCCATTTGTTGAGTTAATGTTGCTATTTCAAGCTGGTTGGGATGGTCAAAGAACCAAGCAATGTTTTGATTGGTTCTTTGAGCCCCAGTGTTTTTTATTTATTTATTTTTTTTCCCCAAAATTAACCAGCAAATGACTTTTTTAGCATATAGCTGCTTTTTTACATTGGACAAAATGCACACTTCAGCTTTATCATTCTAATATCCACACCATTTTAAGTTCATTTTAAAAGAAAAAAGACAGACATATAATTTATAAATAAATATATGTGTACAAACATACATACATACACATACATTCACATACCTTCACAAATACATATTTATAGGACTGGTAGTTCTAAAGCATGAAACCATGGACTTTTGTGGGCAATATTTTGAGAAGTAATTTAAAGGTTGTGGGCTCAAGTATCCCCAAAGCATGGTTTCAAAGCTGGTAGTAGCTTAACAATCTGGTCAAAAGTAGGTCAACACCCTCTTCTAATTAATTAATTTGATCACTTAATTAATTCCAGTGAAGACAAGTCATTATATGGCATTGTGTGCTTCCAAATTTGTGGCAACAGTTTGGTGATAGCACTTTTCTATTCCAGCATATCAATGGCCCTGTGCAAAAAGTTCCAAAAAGAAATGGTTTACTAGTCTAATGTGAAAGAGACTTAAAACTTAAAATCACAATCTTCCACTATGACTTTTGTGCTCTTGATCACTTTACCCCATGATAGTTCAGGGGGAATAACTTGGTCTCATGAGAAGTCATAATAATAATACAAGTTGCCGAAATTGTCCCAGTTGACTTGTACAAAAACTTTGGGGTTTGGGTAGCTCAGTGAATAAAGACGCTGAAGACCACCCCTGAAGTCACCAGTTTGAATCCAGGGCATGCTGAGTGACTCCAGCCAGGTCTCCTAAGCAACCAAAGCTAACCTGCTAGGGAGGGTAGATTCATATGGGGTAACCCCCTCGTGGTCGCTATAATGTGGTTAGCTCTCAGTGGGCTGCGTGGTGAGTTGTGCGTGGATGCTGCGGAGGATAGTGTGAATCCTCCACAAGCACTATGTCTCCACAGTAAAAGACTCAACAAGCCACGTGATAAGATGTGCGGTTTGACGTTCTCAGATGCGGAGGCAACTGAGATTCGTCCCCGCCACCCAGATTGAGGCGAGTCACTACGCCACCATGAGGACCTAGAGTACATAGGAAATTAGGCATTCCAAATTGGGGAGAAATGTACAAACCGGTGAACAATGTTATTATGACTTTTCCTAATTTTAACCCTTACCCTAAACCTAACCATAACTTGAAACTCCCTATTCAAACCCTAAACCTAACCATGATTTTAATAAGAAAATCACTGTTGTGCCACACAAAAGAAAGAAAAAGAATGGGGCTTTTGATCGACCTAACCATAAAGTCTAACCCATTACCCAAACCCTATTAGCATACTCAATTTGCTGTGAGTTTGAAGTGTCTTCTAAATGGCAAGTAACAGAGGAAGTCAAATATTTGTTTTCTTTATCTGTGTTTCGTTCCATTGCAAATGCACAGGTTATTATATCTTCAGCCTCATTTTCTTCAGCCATCTCTTAACCTCTCCCTCTTTCTCTTTCCCCTTCCCCAATGGAGCACTATTATTGAGCCCTGTAATGGTTCATTCATGAGGTGGATTGCTGAGGCTTCCTAAAATACCTAATATTTCTTTACTTCTTCCCATATTTCTCCCACTCACTCTCTCTCTCTCTCTCAATCTCTTTGAACTAGCTAGCTAGACAGGCCAGATCTCACATGATTAGCGGGATGCTAAATCAAATGAACAGCTCTTGCCTTGACAACACGTTCACGGCTTTAAAAGCACAGAGATCCAATCTATTGATCTGGCATTAGGCTCTTAAACACCCTGAGAATGACTGTAAATCCACTTCTATTACAATACATGAGGGCTGTCAAGGCTGGTTGACCTCCCAAAATACAAAATTGTAGGTTGAGAAGAGCCTTTATTGTTCAAGAACCAATATTTTTGTGCTTTTTAAGAGTCTGTGTGATGAAGAAGTGTATCATGGACACCATGCTAAAGATGCTGCATGTATTATCAGTTGGGAGAATGGTGTGAGAACAGAAAAGCAGACATTCACAACACTTATCTTTAGCACTTGGTGTTTAGTCACAAACAGGTTATGAAATAAAGAGCTTATATGATCCGCAAAAACCGGACGTTTCACAACAGCACAGGCAGGAACAGTGTAACGGTGGTAGCCCCAAAAGACAGTTCAAAACAACAATAAATATTTTAAGTTGCTGTTCGGGCGCCAGACAGGTGTATGCCTGTCAAAAATTAACCCAGGATAGCATAATCAACCACCTGTTACATATCAAAATACAAAATTGACATAGTCTGGGGTTTGCTTCCCATCACTTTTTAATGGCCACAAAACTTATTCCAGTGTCAAAAATTAGTGAGCAATTCCAGTGCTGTATAAGAAAAAAACAACAACTTTATCTCCAAAATCGGTTCAGATGGAGAGGAAAATAAACAAATAAAACAAAATAACAATAGTCGTACCATAATATTAAACCCCACTACTTCTTTTTGGTGTTTTTTTTTGTTTTTGTTCGCACATGCAAAGGGGGGACATACAAAATGCGAATCAGTGCAGATACGTCACAACAGATTTTCCGCAACAGTAGAATTTTTCCCAAGCACACAAACACCGTAACTCAGCAGTTATTAGTAGAAAAAGGGACAAAATACTTAAGCAACCAAAATAAACATCAGTCAACTAGACTCCTCGGAAGTATGTGTGTGTGTGTGTGTGTGTGTGTGTGTGTGTGTGTGTGTGTGTGTGTGTGTGTGTGTTGGTATAGTTAGTGGGTGTGTCCGGGCGGCATGTGTAATTTCGGACGATGTGCGTCTCTGAGAGAGCGTGGTAATGTTTGTGTGGAGGAAAAGCTTGGTTGCACTGACCCAAACGAATGTAGCAGACCCCAAGGTCTCGGATGAGTGTCTGGAACCGCCGTGGACTCTGAGGTGAACCCTTTCCCGATCGCGCTTTCCTCTAAGGACGGCTGAATGAAGTCCGTGAAGGTGCGTTGCGCCAGTTCACCGACTCAATGAAACCAGAATGTCTGGAAGCGTCAACCGACAGAAACACGAGCCCCACTCCACATGGCACTGCACTTCTCTTCTCCTCTCCGACAACCCTCTCACGAGAACTGCATTCACTTGTGACCCCCTTTTTTTTTCTTTTTTTTCCCCCCCCAGGTGCGTGAGCCTCGTCCATTAAATTGGCTTCCCCCATTAATTAACGCACGCCTTCCTTTACGTCATGAAATTCACAAAGAGAAAGTATCCTAGCGTTTTAATATGGCACAGGAGAAATATTTTTCCCTCTGCCACACTTTATTTATGGAATAATGCAGCTAGCAAGAAATCACACAAAGAGGCTTGCACATCTGCTACAGACAAGAAACCAAATGCTGCAATGGAGGTATGATACCAGAAAACGAATTGGTTACTAACGTAACCTCGGTTCTCTCTAGATGAGGGAACGAGTATTGCATAAGCTAGCTTACGCTACGGGAAAGATTCATCTTTTCTGAGATATTGAAGCCAAAAAATTATCCTTAATTTTGTATCCATTGTCAACGCAGTGCGGCAGCTGCAGACCTTGAGCGGGCTAGCTAGCGAGCTCATTGGTTGCTCTGCGGAAACTGCTGCAGCCTATAGACGAGCTTGGGCGAACTCGCATCCAATGAGAGGCGTCCGCGCGCTCACTGCATCAAAGCCCGCCAAAAAGGGCGTGACTAGAGTGCATATAAGCGTAGTTCGTAGGCTGGAACCCTGATTTTCATTGAATGAAGCGAAAAATCGCTCGTGACGCGAGCACGGCCGGTTACGCAATACTCGTTCCCTCATCTAGAGAGAACCGAGGTTACGTTAGTAACCGATTCGTTCTCTTACGAGAGGTTCTCTCGTATTGCATAAGCTAGCTTACGCTACGGGAACCCTTTGTCAACGCCGTGCGCGCCAAGCATCCACTGCATGAGCCCCAGGGAATTAAGGGGGACCTGGGGGAGCCCTTGTGAGTGGGGAATTAATATTTGGCCGGCAAGAGTGCGGGCCAGTGTGTGTGTAGTACATAAGCACATAGACAGAGCGGCGGTGCCGGTCTGTGTGGAATGTGTCCCATTAATGCAGCTCACCAGGGGAGCTGTAGCGTGATTAAACCGCTAGCAGTTTAGCCTGCAGAGCGGGTACTTCCAGATTGTAAAATCTGACAAAGGTGGAGGGAAGCCCAGCCCGCTGCCACACATATGTCGTGAATGGAAATCCCGCTGGACCATGCCCACGAGGAGGCCATGCCTCTAGTGGAGTGAGCCTTAATGCCTAGCGGGCATGGTAGGTCTTTTGACGCGTACGCGGCAGCAATAGCGTCCACTATCCATCTGGACAGTGTCTGTTTCGAGGCGGCGAGACCTTTGGTGCGCCCTCGAACGAAACGAAAAGCTGCTCGGAGCTTCTGAAAGATGCGGAGCACGCAGTATACAATCTCAGTGCTCTGACTGGGCAAAGGAGATTGGCGTCGCGTTCGCTATCAGATGCTGGTAGCGCCGACAAGGAAATGATCTGTGCTCTGAAAGGAGTACCGACCACCTTGGGGACGTAGCCGTGTCTAGGCTTTAAAATGACATTGGAGTCACTTGGTCCAAACTCAAGACACGCAGCGCTGACAGATAGCGCATGAAGGTCTCCCACCCGTTTAACTGATGATAGGGCAGTTAGAAAAACGGTTTTAAGTGAGAGGTGTTTCACATCCACGGATTGAAGTGGTTCGAAAGGGGGGGCTTTCATAGCTTCGAGAACTATAGAAAGGTCCCAGATAGGAACCGATGGGGTGCGCGGAGGGTTCATCCTTCTAGCTCCCCTGAGGAAGCGGATGACCAGCTCGTTTTTACCCTGTGACTGGCCGTGCAGGGGTTCAGCGAACGCCGCGACGGCCGCCACGTACACTTTGAGCGTGGATGGGGATCTGCCCTATCCAGCAGCTCTTGTAAAAACACGAGCAGCGGCGGCACCCCACATGTCCGTGGGTCCAGGTCTCTGTCGGTGCATCATTTTGAAAACACAGACCATTTTGACACATAGAGTCTTCTCGTGGAGGGGGCTCTAGAGTGTATGATGGTGTTTATTACTCCTTCTGGCAAAGCGACGGGTAGTTTGCGAGAGGAGATCTGCTCTCACTGGGATGGGCCACGGCGCTGTCAGTGACAGCTGCGTAAGCTCCGGGAACCATGTTTGATTCTCCCAGTGCGGGGCTATGAGGAGCACCGAGTGGCGCGTTTCCCTGATCCTCTGCATTACCTGTGGCAATAGCAAGAGGGAAGGCGTAAAGCGGGCGGTTGGGCCAGTCCTGGGCCAGCGCGTCCTCGCTTTTCGAGAAAAATATTGGGCAGTGAGAGTTCTCTTCTGACGCAAAGAGGACTATCTCTGCTCTGCCGAATATGCGCCATAACGTCTGGACTGTTTGAGCGTGCAGGGACCATTCCCCTGGGGGAATATTGTCTCTGGACAGTCTGTCTGGGCCGTCGTTCAGGTGGCCTGGCACGTGCATCGCCCTCAGCGAGCGCAGGTGGCTCTGGGACCAACTCAGTATGCGTTTCGTCAGATGGAAGAGGTTCTTGGATCTGACACCGCCCTGACGGTTTAGATAGGATACCACAGACCTGTTGTCCGAGCGGACCAGGACGTGGTGACCCTGAATGATCGGGAGGAAGCGCACGAGCGCGTACTCGACCACTATCATTTCCAGACAATTTATGTGAAGGAGCTTTTCCTGAACTGACCATAGGCCAAAAACCGGAGAGCCCTCGCAGACCGCGCCCCAACCCGTGTTGGACGCGTCTGTCGAGATGACTTTTCGGCAAGATACAGCTCCCATCATCACTCCCCGCTGATACCACTCGGCCACTGTCCAGGGCTGCAGAGCTGAAATACAGGTCTGAGTCACTCTGATTGGCTGGCGGCCTGTGGCCCAAGCCTGGCGAGACGCGCGGGTGTTTATCCAATGCTGAAGCGGGCGCATGCGCAGTAAACCCAGTTGAAGTACTGCTGCGGCTGAGGCCATGTAGCCTAGCACTCTCTGAAACTTCTTCAGAGGTGTGAGGCTGTTCATCTGAAATGACGCAGCTAGTCGCTGCACACGGCGCGCGCACTGTGTAGATAAGCGAGCCGTCATTGCCACTGAGTCTAGTTCTATTCCAAGGAAGGAAATTGTCTGACTGGGCTGTAGTGAGCTCTTGGTCCAGTTGACTGCAAGGCCCAAACTGTTCAGATGACTGAGGAGAACTGTCCTGTGAGACAGAAGCTCCGTATGTGATTGTGCCAAAATCAGCCAATCGTCCAAATAGTTCAGAATTCGCAAACCCTGACTCCGCAGGGAGTGCGGCGCCGCGTCCATGCACTTCATGAAAGTACGAGGTGCTAAGGACAGGCCGAACGGAAGGACGGTGTATTGATAAACCTGGCCGTCGAGGCGAATCTCAAGAATGGCCTGTGACGGGGATTTATTTGAATCTGAAAGTATGCATCTTTCAGATCGAGAGAAATAAACCAGTCCCCTAGGCGCATCATGCGCGAGGAGTTTGCTGGTTGTAAGCATTTTGAGCGGTCTTTTTGCAAGCGCTTTGTTCAAAACCCTGAGATCTAATATTGGTCTGAGGCCGCCGTCTTTCTTGGGGACAAGAAAATAACGGCTGTAAAACCCCGACTTCGCTCAGGGAGGCGGCACTCTCTCTATGGCCCTTTTGCACAGAAGGTTTGCTATTTCTGAGCGAAGCATGCACGCTGCTTCCGTGTTCACAGTAGTTTCGAGCCGGCTCTGAAGCGAGGAGGACGGCGATCGAACTGTAGCAAATAGCCCTGTTTTATTGTGCTTAACACCCATTCGGACATCCCTGGAATATCTTCCCACGCTTTGAAGCGTAATGTTAGAGGGTGGGTGGCCAAATCGCTCTGATTGCCGCACAGCAGCTGAACAGAATGTGTGAGCGTGCTTACTGTGCTTATGCTGGACTGCTCGCAGACAGCATGGACAGGCTGTTCTGTGAGTGACTTCCCGATTGAGGTGAATGGGGAAAGAGTCACGTCTGTTAAGTGATACGCAAGCATAGTCACGGGCACGGGACTTACATACAGAGAAGTGTTTGCTGGCCGTGTGACAGAGCGGGCAGAGAATGGGCGCGCACACGTATTCGTGAGCGCATTTATTGACTCTAACACTCGAGTGGTTCGTAACCGCTTTTGAGTGTGCTCTGATGGGGACACGTGTGTAGAGGTGAACACTGGATTGTGGGCACATTTTCTACACATAAGGCTGGTCGTGTGACAGAGCAGCCAGAGAATGGGCGCGCGCACGGATTTGTGGGTGCGTTTATTAACCCTAACACTCGAGCGGTTCGTAACCGCTTTATGTGAGTGTGCCGTGATAGGGCCACGGGATGTGTAATGCTTGTGTGTAGGGGTGAACACTGGATTGTGGGCACATTTTCTACACATAAGACATGTTTGCTCTCTGGTATGGACACGGGATGTGTAATGCTTGTGTGTAGAGGTGAACACTGGGTTGTGGGCACATTTTCTACACATATGGCATGCTTGCTCTTTACCAATTTATTTGGGTCGCCGTGAAAACGGCGTTTGAGCGCAGGCAAGCGGGCGTTAACACTGGCTTGTTGGCTGCTGAATCTACCACTGTAGTAGCCTGAAGGAAGGGGACTGACAGGGGGCGAAGCTTTGACGGTGGTCCGGCCGCAGCGGGACTGATCCGTCGTTTTGTCAACAAAGCTAGGAGGACTTCGGTTGTTCAGGTTTCAGCGCAATTCTAGTCCGAGGCCCGTGGAGGCGGCGGTCTGTGGCGGCTGTCTGAGCCTGATCGAGGCGGCCGCCCTGTCGACGCTGAGAAGTCTGGCTTTGTTGAGCTGGGCGCTGTGAAGAGGCTCGTGCAGGAGGCTCACGTGGGTGGCCTGCAGAGGAGCTAGCGCGACGAGGCAGAAAGAGATTCATGGCTTGTGTGGCTTTTTGGACCTCTGAAAACCGGTCAGTGATACCACTCACCGCGGAGCCGAAGAGACCGGATGGAGAGAGCGGTGCATTGAGGAACGTAGAGCGCTCTACTTCTCCCATGTCGGCTAGCGTTAGCCACAGATGTCTCTCGGTCACAGTCAGCGCGGCCATGCACTTCCCTATAGCTTGGGTTGCAGCTTTGGTAGCGCGGAGGGCGAGGTCCGTAGCACTCCGTATGTCTGCAACCGCCTCTGGATGCCTGCTTTCCTCATCCCACTCCCGCAGAAGGTCCGCTTGGAGGATCTGTAGGACGGCCATAGAGTGCAGAGCAGATGCAGCTTGGCCGGTGGCGGAATAGGCGCGGCCAACACAGGCGGAAGTTGTTCTGCAGGCCTTAGACGGGAGCACTGGTTTAGACCGCCATCTCGCGGAGGGCGGGCAAAGGTGTGCTGCTACCGTATCCTCGACCGGAGGGATGGAAGCGTAGCCCTTCTCAGTGGCGGCGTCCACCGAAGCAAGAGAGGTGGAGACGTGGGATCGGACCCTGGCCGAGAAAGGCGCGTTCCATGATTTGGAAAGCTCGGCGCGGAGTTCCGGCAGGAAGGGAGCGGCCCGGGTAGCGGGTGCTGCTGGCGGCGGCTCTGTAGAAAGCAGCCGTCAAGTCTGTTGGGTGCCTGCTCAAGGGGCGGTGACCACTCGAGCCCGAGGCGGTCGACGGCCTGTGTGAGGAGGCGTGTTAGTTCCCCTTCGACTCCGGCACGGGTCCTGCTGGATTCCTGGGCCGAGGAGGAGGCGTGTGAGCCTGACCACTCCTCGCTGTCCGAAGCCATGATGGAACAGCCCTTATCCTCCGCTTCGTCCGAGATGGCAGCAGAGCAGCCGCTCGGCGGCAACTGCGCGTCCCGGGTGGGCGGGGAGGGTGAAGGCGATGCTCGAGGGATGGGCTCCGGCGAGGCAATCGCTTCTACCACTGTTTCCGGCAGCCTTTGAGAGCGGCGCTTTTTTCTGCACGGCTGAATGGAAGGCGGCTGGCGGCTTCGGTCCTGAGCGCTCGAGTCGAGCCCGCAGGGTCGACATCGGCAGCTCCTCGCAGAGATCGCATCCGCCTTCGGCGAGGGCGAGCTCTGCATGCCCCAGTCCCAGGCAGAGAGCGCAGATGATGTGGCGGTCTCCGGTGCTGAGAGGAGCGCGGCATGAGGCGCAACTGGAGCGAAGCATCTTAAAAAAGACGCTCGTACTCTTTTGTGAAGTTCTTTAAGAACTAGCTTGCTTTTTAAAAAGGATACGTCGCTAGATGGCGTAGCTCGCAGGACGGCTGAAGGTGGCGAAGACGGCCGGCTTCTTCGAGCGCTGTCCACGCTTGCTTGATGCCCCTCGAACGGCGACGCGGCTTCCGGTTCAGTGATGCGAAGAGCTTCGCTGAAGAGATGAAAATCAGGGTTCCAGCCTACGAACTACGCTTATATGCACTCTAGTCACGCCCTTTTTGGCGGGCTTTGATGCAGTGAGCGCGTGGACGCCTCTCATTGGATGCGAGTTCGCCCAAGCACGTCTATAGGCTGCAGCAGTTGCCGCAGAGCAACCAATGAGCTCGCTAGCTAGCCCGCTCAAGGTCTGCAGCTGCCGCACTGTGTTGACAATGGATACAAAATTAAGGATAATTTTTTGGCTTCAATATCTCAGAAAAGATTAATCTTTACCGTAGCGTAAGCTAGCTTACGCAATACGAGAGAACCTCTCGTAAGAGAACCTAACAATTCATATAGGTTTATGCTACCAAGCTTTTGCCGTAGTTTGCCAAACTAACTAGGAGTGTGAGAATCTAATAGTGATGGACAGACTCTATTATGCCACAAATGTATGTACTCACAAAGTGGCATCCTCCTTTGAGACTGGGTCCCCTCACACATGGTCACCTCCATGCAACTCCATGAACTTCCACAAATATCTTAGAAGAGTAGCCAGTGCTAGATACCTTCCCGGAAAATGCTTTGCATTTGAGTGTTGAGGAGAGAGGCTGTTCTCGGGCAGGATGGATATGAGCGAGAGTAAGAGAGAGGGGATGAGAGAGCATCATGGTCTGATTGGATCTAGTTGGCACGGCTCCAGCATAATCTGAGGTAAATCAGATGAGCAGAGGCCCACAGCTGTCAGCCAGCCAGCGAAACACTCTCAGGAAGAATTAGCCATCCCTGCTAATCCCGCTGCGCTACTGCTAGCCCTTTGCCATTATTCAATCCATCTGACATGACAATGCAGCCCATGCTGTTCCCTTCAACTCCACTGGGAAACTACCACTAGAAACAGATCACGGACATCTAGTCTGTTCCCCTGGGAAAAGTTTTTTAATCTTACAGCTATACTCGATGAAAATATGCAATTTTGTCTTGTTTTCCAATAAAAAAGATCTAAACAAAACAAGATGCAATTTGAGAGGCAAAATTGTGTAAGATAAGGTTTAAGAGAATATATTGTGTATTTAATTATTATTTAATTACATATTGAACAATGATTATATAAAGTTTATTTTTTGAAACACTTCACATAAATGTTAATTATATTATACATGGTTTCATTAATAAATAATAATTTATTTACAAATGAATGATACATTTTTTATATCAAGCTGAATTTCATGCAATTCCTGCCAAATAGTGAGCCATTTTACCTCACTTTATAAATGCTTAACAACACTTATTCAACAATAGTAACCTATGAACATTTACCTTACAAATTGTAAAATGTGAAGTGGACATATATGAAGAATCTAAGGTTCTAATTTGAGTTTTAAAAGGCAACCTGTTTGTGTGTCACTTCAAGAGAGCAACCATACAACTGTGTTGTACTTCATTTATGTTGTTTCTTTTCTAATTTCATATTAGTTTACTTTCATTCTGTATATACATTCATGTATATTCATTATAAGTTTGTATACATACATTTTTTCCAAAGACTACATTTTAGAGCCCCTATCCAAACCGGAGAACTAAGAAAGGGTGGGGGGTCATTTCAAAATGTAGGACACTAAAACCCGGCCATTGTCATTAGAGAGAGAGAGAGAGAGAGAGAGAGAGAGAGAGAGAGAGAGAGAATTAGAATTTAAAAGTATCTTTATTCCAGCTCAAACGAAACAAAAACATACAATCATATTACAAATAAAGTCTTCAAAAGAAAATCTACAAAAAACTTGAGGAAACTAGATTACCATCTATAACTGTCAGGGTAGAGACCAGGAGATCGGAGGTAAGTGATTCAAATATAGTTTTATTCAAGTATAGAAGGTGAAAGGTAAGTATCAGGTGACTTTTCAGGTGCTGGTTTAGTGAAGATAGTTCGTTGCACGGAGAACAACTGGAAATCCAAATGACTTGGATCGTAGAACATTCACTCTGTATCAGTTCGTTAACTCCTTCTCTTTTCTAGGAGCAATCGGGCCGGTTTGATCAGATCTCAGACAAGGGTTCAGGAATCGGATAAGTGATCTGGAGATGGCAGAACAACAGTGCATAGGGTTAGTATGAATCAGGTAAGAAAACGGAATACTCAGGTTTTCAGGATCGACGGAGATATCAGGACTCAGGGAGAAATGGTCTGTTCCTGTTGGAGGCTTGACAAAGACTGGATACAAGGTGAGTGTTTTTATGAGTTGGCTGATGAGGTGATAAGTGATGACCAGGTGTTTGTGATTTAGAATTCTGGGGAGAGTGATCTTTGAGTGGTGGACTGCAATGAACTTGACTGATCTCTGACATTACCCCCCCCCAGAGTCCGCGCCAGCGGACCTAGTACCTTGACGTCGTGGGGGTCTACCTCGGGGTCGCGGAGCAGGCCTTTCAGGATGAAGTTCGTGGAATTCTGTGAGTAACATGGGGTCGAGGATGTCCCTTTGAGGTACCCAACACCTCTCTTCTGGGCCATAGTCCACCAGATATTCGAGTAGACCCCTACGACGTCGGGAGTCCAGGATTTCTCTAACAGTATAGATGGGGTCGGCTTCAATGGGAGGTACTGGGGGGTTGTCATCGTGCACTAGGTCTGTGGAGGGAACAGGAACAAGTGGATGATGGGGTTTCAAGAGTGAGACGTGGAATGAGGGGTGGATGCGATATTGGGCTGGTAAACGGAGCTGGTAGGTGACTGGGTTAAGTTGTCTTACAACGGGGAATGGACCAATGTATCTCGGACTTAGTTTACGACAAAGGAGTCTTAGACGGATGTCTCTGGTCGAAAGCCAGACCAGTTGCCCAGGCTGATATTCGGAGTGTTACTGCGGTGAATGTCTGCGAAGTGTTGTTGACGGTTCAAGGCTTGTTGGAGATGATGATGAGTTTGGTTCCATACCCTCTCACTGTTTTGGAACCAAGTGTTAACTGCGGGGACTTCAGATGACTCACCGGACCATGGAAACAATGGTGGTTGATAACCCAGTACACATTGAAATGGTGTTAGATTCGTGGAGGTGTGTCGAAGGGAGTTTTGAGCATACTCTGCCCATACTGAGATATCGGCTCCAGAGATGTTGATTCGAATGGCAGAAAGTACTGAAGGAAACGACTGACATCTTGTATTTTTGCTCCGCTTGACCATTTGCTTGTGGGTGGTACCCTGATGTTAAACTCACTGTAATATTCATTAGTGCAAAGAAGGCTCGCCACACCTTGGAGATAAATTGTGGCCCTCTGTCTGACACAATATCCTCCGGGATGCCAAAATTCGGAAGACGTGTTCCATCAATAGCTCTGCAGTCCCGAAGGCTGTGGGTAAGTTCTTGAGGGGAATTAATTTGCAGGCTTTGGAAAAACGATCAATAGTTACCAGGATACATGTATTCTCGTCTGAGGGAGGAAGGTCAGTGACGAAGTCGACTCCAATGTGCGACCAAGGTCGATTCTTGGGACTGGCAGAAGCATGAGTTTTCCAGTGGGTAAGTGACGAGGGTTCTTGTTCATGGCACAGAGAATGCATCCTTGGATGAAAGTCTTGATATCCTGTAACATGTTGGACCACCAGTATCGAGTTTGAAGAGTGGAATAGGTCTTATTAACTCCAGGATGACCTGTGCCGACAGACGAGTGTCGCGGAGGAGATTAGAGAGGTACGAAATTCTTCGGGTACGTATATCTTTCCGATAGGACATTCTGGAGGACTGGGTTGGTGTTGAGACATTTCAAGCAGTTGTTCATTTAGGTCCCACTGAATGGGATTGACAAACATTTTTTTGGGGAGTATACTCTCAGTTTCTTCGTGGGAAATTTCGGGGGCATGGAGACGGGACAAGGCCTCTGCTCGGACGTTCTTCGAACCCGGACGATAGGAGATCTGGAAATGGAAGCGAGTAAAGAAGAGTGCCCATCTGGCCTGGCGTGGGTTAAGTCTCCTTGCCTCTTTCAAGTACTGCAGATTCTTGTGGTCTGTGAGAACTAGGAATGGATGTTTGGCTCCTTCTAGCCAGTGTATCCACTCTTCTAGCGCAAGTTTAACGGCCAGGAGTTCTCGATTACCAATATCATAGTTCACTTCTGCAGGAGATAGCTTGTGGGAGAAGAATGCACAGGGCATGGGTTTAGGTGAGGAAGCAGAGTCTTGTGACAACACCGCTCAGACTCCTGTTGTAGAAGCATCTACTTCCACATTGAACATCTTTTCAGGGTTCGGGTGTTGGAGTAAGGGGGCTGTGGTGAATGCGGTTTTGAGAGATTGAAAGGCATGTTCAGCCTCAGTGGTCCAGAGCAGTGTTTTTGGTTTTCCTTTGAGTAGAGAGGTCAGAGGAGCTGTAAGCAGGCTGTATTGATAAATAAATCTTCGATAGAAATTCGCAAATCCAAGAAATCGTTGTAACTCTTTGACAGACTGTGGAGTGGTCCAGGAAGTAATGGCTTTGGTTTTACGATCATCCATCTCTACTCCTCTTTCACTGAGGTGGTAACCGAGAAATTCGACTGAGGTTTGATGGAAGGAGCACTTCTCTGCTTTCAGGAACAGGGAGAATTCACGTAGCCATTGGAGTACCTGAGAGACATGTTGCTGATGCTCCACCAAGTTTCTGGAGTAGATTAGGATATCGTCTATGTAGATAATGACAAATTGATTCAGGTAGTCTCGGAAAACTTCATCCATGAAACTTTGGAAAACTGAAGGGGCGTTGACCAGACCATACGGCATGACGAGATATTCGTAGTGTCCTGCTGGAGTGATGAATGCAGTCTTCCACTCGTCGCCCTTTCGGATTCGAATGAGATTGTATGCACTTCTCAAATCCAGCTTGGTGAATATCTTGGCTTCTCGAAGTTGTTCAAGTGAAGAGGGAACCAATGGGAGTGGGTAACTGAACTTGACGGTTATCTTGTTTAAAGCTCTATAATCTATACACAGACGTAAACCTCCATCTTTCTTAGGGACAAAGAAGAAACTGGCGGCAGCAGGTGAAGTAGAGGCCCGAATATAGCCTTGTTTTAATGCTTCTTCAATATACTGTTTCATGGCTTCTTGCTCAGGAATAGCCAGAGAGTAGATTCGCCCCTTGGAAATGGATTCTCTGGGAATCAGATCGATGGCACAATCCCATGCTCGATGGGGTGGTAACTTGGCAGCCTTGACGGGGTTGAATACATCTGAATATTGAGAGTAGCATGAAGGAATGGATACCGACAAGTTGTCTATGGGGCTTTCAATGGAGGTTGAATTCATCGGGATGGTGTCGGGCAAGTTGGCGATGGGCGAATACGGGTGTTCAAAACTCATGGATGAGCACAGGCAACCCCATTTCAAAATCTTACCCGATTTCCAGTCAATGTTAGGTTGATGTCGTATAAGCCATGGACGGCCAAGGATAATATCAGTCTGGCTATTCTCAAGTACAAAAGGTTCAAACAGTTCATGGTGGGTGTCTTCAATACAGAGTAGAATAGGTTTAATTCGAGACGTGACATACCCCTGATTAATGGTTTCACCCGTCACTGCATGGATGGCGTATGGCTTGGAGGTGGCGGATTGTTGAAGTTGGAGTTTCTGACAGAGCTGCCCGGAGATGAAGTCTCCTGCTGACCCGGAATCCACAATGGCTGTAGCAGAGACATGGAAACGTGTAGATTTCAGAATCACAGATATCGTTAACGGAGCTGATACAGAGGCGGACGTGCAGACAGAACTCACAAGCATTCTAGGAGGTCGTGTAGAGCATGAACGAAGAAAATGTCCTCCCATTCCACAATATAGACACAGTTTTAACTCTCGATGGCGAGAACGTTCAGCTTGGGACAGTCGATAGTTATCCACCTGCATCTTCTCGACAGTGACTTCGGAGGGTCGTTTATCGGGGTACTGAGGTGGTGAAAAGGTGGGTTGCTGGGCTTCGCGATAACAGCCTTGAGATCTTTGGTGCACACGGAGAGCTTGCTGTATGAATTTCTCGACCCCCAGGCTATCATCATAAATCGCAAGTTGAAGGCGGAGTGCAGGATTCAAACCACGTCGGTAGATGGAAATGAGTGCTTTTTCGTTCCACCCACTGGCGGCGGCTAGAGTGAGGAATTCCAGTGAATATTCAGCAACTGACTTCTTGCCTTGGTGTAATTGCAATAGCTTGTCACTGATGGATGAATCATCTACTGGACGCCCGAAAACTTCTTTGAAATGGTTTATAAATTCTTGTACAGAGGAAGTAACGGTAGATTCCTGCAGCCACAAAGTTTCAGCCCATCTTAATGCAGCTCCTGATAACTGTTGAATAATAAAAGCAACCCTCGACTTTTCAGTGGGGTATAACTGGATTTGTTGTTCTAGAGCGAGCGAACACTGTAACAGGAAACCGTTGCAATCCTCCGCCCGGCTGGAGAATGGCGCTGGACGGGAAGTTGGATTGGCGAAGCAAACCAGAGAAGGAGCGGGGTTTACGGAAGTGCTGGAAGCTGGCTGACTGGGATTAACAGCGGCGGCTGTCGGTTGTGCAGGGTTATCAATATTACAAACAGATTCCATCAGCTGTTCTTCTTCCCCTTTTTTTCGGCCAAGCCTTCTGTCAGGGTAGAGACCAGGAGATCGGAGGTAAGTGATTCAAATATAGTTTTATTCAAGTATAGAAGGTGAAAGGTAAGTATCAGGTGACTTTTCAGGTGCTGGTTTAGTGAAGATAGTTCGTTGCACGGAGAACAACTGGAAATCCAAATGACTTGGATCGTAGAACATTCACTCTGTATCAGTTCGTTAACTCCTTCTCTTTTCTATGAGCAATCGGGCCGGTTTGATCAGATCTCAGACAAGGGTTCAGGAATCGGATAAGTGATCTGGAGATGGCAGAACAACAGTGCATAGGGTTAGTATGAATCAGGTAAGAAAACGGAATACTCAGGTTTTCAGGATCGACGGAGATATCAGGACTCAGGGAGAAATGGTCTGTTCCTGTTGGAGGCTTGACAAAGACTGGATACAAGGTGAGTGTTTTTATGAGTTGGCTGATGAGGTGATAAGTGATGACCAGGTGTTTGTGATTTAGAATTCTGGGGAGAGTGATCTTTGAGTGGTGGACTGCAATGAACTTGACTGATCTCTGACAATAACTGCACATAAAGCATTTTTGTAGCACCATATTGTTTCAAAAGTACAAATATCATTCATTGACTTGTAATAGTGAAAATCAGTTAACACTTGATTTTACAGATGATGAAAATAAAACGATAATATTCTGTCCAAGCTTTAATTCTATTATATTTTTCCTGCTTATATATATTGCAGTCTTTGCTTTACCTGCTAAAAAATGTAAAACCTGGCAAACAAATCTGTTACTTCGCTTATACTTTACACCAAGAATAAAAATCTCTAAAGAAAACCCTTCACCAAAAACATAAAAAATTCCCTCCAACAGTCTGAAAAAGGTTGTAACCTATCACATTGCACAAAAACATGGAATATTGTTTCTATCGGGAAGACACGCAGGCTTGAGTGAAGTTTAAGATGCCATTTATTTGATAAATGTAAAACAGGAAGTAATGTCTCTGTCTTTGGCGTAGGGCCCCGTCCGGCGGTCCGAGGGAGTTGTACCCGGAACCGTCCTGCCGGAGATAGGAGGCAGGGGCGAGGAGCCTACCCCCGTGCGGGACAGGGCTCAACTGGTGGTGGTGGGGTGGTGGAGGTTGCCATGTTAGCACACTGAAACAACAATGTGATAGATTGTGAGCAGACTTATAAAGCAATGGTTTACGTGTGATTGGCTAGGAATTACCCAGCTAATTATGTGATGATGTACAGCTGCTAGTCTTCCCGCTAGAACTACGCTGTGCTTCCATTTCTATCGGGAAGACACGCAGGCTTGAGTGAAG